>NW_010192597.1:0-4434 GCF_000695765.1 Mesitornis unicolor | reverse complement strand
AAGAGCGGATCTTTTATTTGCTTCTCCAAGAATGCAGTGTCATAGACAAGCAGACTCAGAAGCTCTTGAAAGTGCCCAAAGGTAGCATCGGGCAGTTTTTTCAAGACCGTTCTTCTGTGGGGCACTCCAGAAATATTCCTTGTAAAGGCAAGAAACTGCAGATTGGATTAAAGATTTTGGAACAACCTCATGCAATCCTGTTTGTGGATGAGAAGGATGTTATAGAAATAAATGAAAAACTAGCCGAGTTGCTTTTGGCCATTACTAACTGTGAAGAAAGATACAGTCTGTTTAAAAGCAAAAGCAGGTTAACTAAAGGCATCCAAATAGACATTGGCTCATCTGTTAGAGTACAGCTGAGATCAGGAGATGACAAATTTCCTGGAGTTGTTCGTTTCAGAGGACCCTTATTGCAGGAAAGGTCCATAACGGGGATATACTTCGGAGTAGAGTTGTTGGTAAGTTTCTTGCTAGGGGGGAGCGTCACATACACGTTATAAGATGAGCTTAAAATCTTTTATTTAAAGAGTCAGTCATCATACATTTTTTTTCTAGAAACATCATTACCCCTTAAAATTCTGTAACCCTCAGTATTGTTATTGATATCTGTGACCACACCACAGCACATCAGCCTTGTCAACATCCTACACGTTAAGGGAAGCTTGATGAGGTACATGGGCTGGCAAAAAGACCTGAACATACTCTGACTCTACCAGCCTAGAAAGATTTAATTACTCACATGGCAAATATCTGGCTCTTAGATTTCTGTCGAGGACTTTGTTTTTCCCTGCACGTGAGAGCAGTGCCAGGATACAAGACATTAATGCAGGCTTCAATTTTAGGACTGCTGGTTTTGTAGAGACTGAAAGTCAACTGAGAGCTAGTTAACACAGAGACTGTTGCCATTGTGTTCTCCTAGTGAGATATTTCTGCAAAATTATGTTAAACATAAGCTTTTGAAAGATTAGATTCAGGAGAGTGCCACTCCTGCACTAGAAGTATATTTTTTCAAAGTCCTCTTTAAACTTGTCCCAAATTCTTTGCAGTTCCCACTAAGAACCTCAGGGAGTATCAGGCCAATATTCCTCAGGGAATATCAAGTGCTTCTGAAATCAGTTCTTTTCATGTGGCATCTAAGTGGAATTTTTGAATGCTTAGCATTATGTCTACTATGAAGTAGTCTTGTCTTGATCTGGCAGAAATTTGATGATGGAAGCAAGATCTGGACCTGAAGAAAACATGCTTCTCTGAGTAGAAAGCCTTCTGCTTGCAGCTACTCTCTAATATAATGACATTTTACCATTTATTCCCCTAAGACCGACGGTGTATTTGCCACAAATTCCAGCAATAGCACCCTCCCAGTATAATGATAGTTCATCAGGCAAATTCTTACTGAGATTTCTGCACAACACTGGATTATGTTACTGCTTTTGAAGTAGTCTGCTTTTGCACAAAATACATTGCTTTTTTTTTTTTCTCTTCTCCCTCCTCTGACACTTAGGAAGAAGGACGCGGTCAGGGCTTTACTGATGGACAGTACCAAGGCAAGCAGCTTTTCAGATGTGATGAGGATTGTGGGGTTTTTGTTGCTTTGGACAAACTGGAGCTGGTGGAAGATGATGATAATGAACTGGAAAGTGACTATGCAGCTCCAGTTGACGCAATGCAGGTAGAACTTCCTCCTCTGGAGATCAACTCCAGGGTTTCTCTGAAGATAGGAGAGAGTATAGAGTATGGCACAGTTATATTCTGTGATGTCTTGCCAGGAAACGAAAGTTTAGGATACGTTGTTGGAGTGGACATGGTAAGAAAATACTCTGACTATAATAATTTTTGCATGTGTGTTAGCTGGTAAATGACATGCAATATAGAGGAAACAACATTATCCACAAGCTACTTCAGCGGAGGCTGACCTAAAATGGGAAATAAATGCTTCTGTTCAAAGATGCCCCTTGGTGGGAATTGTTTTGGCATCAGGTAAATGGTATCCTATTTGGTACTAAACAGTTCAGGAGAAATACTCTGGTTACTCTGAGGAGCCTCCACTGAGCTACTTGCAATGTTAGATGGCAGTCTTCAAGTAATGAAGTTGAGTGTTTGTCTTGTGAGACTGGCTTCGTTTTGCCGTTTAAAAAAGTAGGCTGAATGCCTTTTTCTTTGTTAGCTATTTTTAAAAGCTTTATTTTTGTATGTAACTTTGGTTTGTTTGACTTTGTTCTACCTTTAAAAGTACTGAGTCTTAAGTAAAAAAGTTGATCTTTCAAGAAAATGTGAAGCTTGTCATTAAAGTTATTTCTAGCAACTTGTATATGTTAAAATGAACAACTTTCAAATTTTTGGTAGCTAAAGCGTGTTCTGGTTTTGTTTTTGTAGATCAGATGCTTCCTTTTTCTTGATTGCAGTCGCTGTTGCCTAACAATGCACTGGAATTGTTCTAACTTGTTAATAAATAATGGATTTTAGTAGAGGAGTGCTTGTTAAAATATTACTCAAATGAGCAGTTTTTAAGTTTGTTTTTGTCCTTTAGGCCTGTAATGTTTGACTGTTCTAAATACAAAGCTTGTTACAGAAACATTTTCCTCATTTTCCTACTTTCTGCTGTAACGTTCCTAAAGACGTACGTGTGTCTTCTGTACGATGTAAATTTTCTCTTGGGATCAATGTAACATGTTTTCTATTTTTAGGATAATCCTATTGGAAACTGGGATGGACGATATAATGGAATACAGCTGTGCAGTTTTGCAAGTGTTGAAAGTACACTTCTTTTGCATATCAATGATGTTATACCAGGTATGCCCGGCTTTCTTAACCCGAAGGCAAACTTTCATAGCATCTCCATCTAAGCACAGTTATATAATTAGAACAATACTGGAGAATTAATATCATAAATTCTTTTGAAGTATTTTAACTTGCTGTGTTATACTTCTTTTCAGTTTCATTCTCCATTTGATTGCAGTCTCACTAGTAGAAAAGGTTTAACATTGAACAAAATTTCTGTACGGTATTCGCAGTACTGAACAGTTGTATAGTATTCATGAATATGCGAGTGTCTGTAGGAATGTTTTGTCTTGAACGTTCTTCTGTTTACTCCAGGATTTTAAATATCTTGGATCAGAAAGCTGTTCTTTCAGTGCTTGAAATATATTGATAGTATTATTTATGTGTTCTGTGAGTAAATACTTGAAAATTCATAAGACGACTGTGGAAAAGTTCATTATCCGCAGTAATTCACTGAATAGTGTAAACTTGTTACCGCTGCAGTCCTCTGATTCCTTTTCTGATGAAAGAAAAAAGTTTAATAAGAAACTTTCGTTTGTGCTCACCCTGAAGACGGGTACTAATGAGTGTGCAGTCTTGCACAGTCCTAGGCTGTAAGCATTGCCTTCTCTTCAGTTTGGCTAACTTTTCTTCTGTTCGCCTTCTACTTGTCGGTTTAGTCGAGATGCAGTTTTCTGCATGAATTCTCCTCTCTTCTCTGGAGAATTCATGGGGACGTCTCAGTTTTTTGGAAAAGAGCGTTTGTTGTAGATGTGTTGGCAGAAAACAAAGTTTAGAATTTCATGCATTTGTTTCTCGTAATGGAGGAATGCACGTACATTGAAGAACGTGAAGTCAGTTTGTTTGGTATGTTCAAGAAATAATAGTAGACTTCAGAGTAAAGTAATTGCTGATGTGATGAAGCAAATCCAGTGTACATAAATTGTTGGTTATGTGCCAAACAGGGTTTTGCTCCACTCGGTTTTAAAGCTGGCAATGCTAGATCTCGGTTCAGTTACATTCCAAGTTGAATTTCTCTGTGCCATAGTAAAAGCTTAGGAAAGGGAAGCTAATACTCTTTATATACCACATCTTAGAGACTGTGTCACAGGACAGGAGACCTCCCAAGCTTGCCTATACCTCAAGAGGTGGTGGGGACAAAAGCTTGTTCAATCACAGTAAGCCAAAGGCGACAGGTATGTATGGAAAGTCATTTTCTTTACATGTGTAAGATTACAAATTTTTGTTGCTTGGGAAAAAGTGTTGCCTTGCATTTTCTATCACTTCATTTATTGCTTTGGTTAAGTATCAAACTAAATGTCTCCAAAATAAAGTGTTAGTGTGAATTTCTGTAATCGTAGTAAAAATGGTAGTTTAAGTTAAGACTGCTCCAAATACCTTCACTTCCATGAAAAAAAGTTCAAGAGCGTGTTAGCTAGTTGTCTGGTTGAACCAGGTCAGGGCTGCATTCTGTTTTTCTGAGAGTGTGGTGTGTGTTTGTTGTTTTTATTTTTGAATCAGTGTAATTTGCTGTTGTCTTCCTTCTTCAGGACTAAAAACCAAAACTGAATTTCCCAAAATATAAACTTATTTTGACTCTGTTTTTGGTGAGCTCTGAAAATCCTCCCAGGAAAACAAAATCTGGAAGAGAAATATATATATATATATATTATATAT
>NW_010192596.1:0-19433 GCF_000695765.1 Mesitornis unicolor | reverse complement strand
CATGGGATTTCCCTTAGCAATTGCTTGAAGCTTCCTTGTTTCCAGAAAATATAATTGTCAACTCTACTACTGTGCTTTAATTTTTCCTTTTTATTTGGCTTGCAACTCTTTTTTATATCTTTGGAGAAATGCAGAAGGTAAGCAATGAGTAGCTTTTCATATTTTATAGTTAAATTTACGTATCATTCATTGCTGCACTGTATTTCACTGTTTTTGAAAAAGACCTGTGTTGAAGAAGGAGGTTTTTGACAAGCATAGGAGAAAAGCACATGCTGTCTGTCAGCATATTGGGAACAGTCAGGATATTCAGAATAAAGATATGTTGTGGTATTATGTAGAGGGAATTACACCTGTTGGTATAACATAGAGGGAATAAAGAAGATATTCATAAGGAGTAGCTTTAAGACATAGGAATTTAAACTCCCAATGCCCTTTTCTGTAGTGGAGAACAGAGAGAGGATCCCAGAGGGCCTTTCATATTTCTGTTGTAAATCAGCATGTTTGTGTGTCCTTGAGATTCCTGTCCTCCCTCCCTTCCCACTCACCTTACTTCTGGATCAGTATTTAAACTGTTTATTATGAGTCATTCCCAAAACTTCAGCTCCTAAAGTTTTATAGTTAAATTTAAGGTAAAAGAAACAGTTAAAAAAAAAAAAGTCAAAATCAGCATTAAATTGTAATGGAATAGATGTAACACTTCATAAATTGCATTAGAGGCTGAGATATTAATGTAATAATGCCATATTTTAAAGAAAACTTATCTGTAAAGACATTTTAAAGGTTGTGGTCTTTATTTTTTTTCTTTAAATACTTGATGGATTATGTAGCTCTCTGTTTCGAGGCTCACTGAAACTAAACTTTTTAAGAGTAGAACAGACTAAGTTACTAAGTATTAGAGACTTGCCTTGCAAAATGAGAGAGTTCAGCAAGGAACAAAGCCACAGCTGCAAGGAAGCTGAAGCAGAATCATAGTCCCTTAGGGGCCCACGTTTGTTCTTATTGTTTGTATATACTAGATAAAAAGGAAAGCATGGGAGTGTACAAGTAGAACAACCTGGAGAAATTTGCTTGCTCAGTTATATCTGTATCTACTTCATTCTTTTTCTTTGTATTCTTTAAAGTTTCAAGATTATACTGAAAATTAATGTCTAGGACTCAAACAATTAAAAATTTAGATGTTTGAAACTTAAAATTATTGTTAGGAGCTGGATTGTCTCATCTTCTTGGAATTTGTGACTAATTTATCAAGTCTCCCACTTTACTAGTACATTTGAATTAAGAGTTATTTATAGTCAGTAATTGGATTCAAAGATGGAGTGAATTATTTATTGTATGTTATTCATTACTCCTAATACCAGTATCAAGAATGTGTATGTAAAAGTTCTTTTAAACTTAATTGTAGAAAGCTTTCTGTGCATTTTGTTTTCCTATACTACTGCTTTTAGTTTCCTTTTTATTTCTGAGATTGTTATACTGTTGTTTACAAACTGTGTATCCATATGAAAATCCAGTATAATATGTGAAAGTGTCATTGAAATGTCCCGTATGTTAAACAGAGCTGCATAAAGTTTTAAGTAAGCATGGTTACTAAATACACAAAAACATTTGTTCTCTAGTACTGAAATTCACCTGACTTCAGAAAAATAATACAGACTCCATTTGTTCAAACCAAGTATTTATCCCACTCCTATTTATCAAAAAATCTAACCTCTATAAGATTCTAAAAATTGCACTGAGGCTGATTTATTAAGCTAATTATCTTTTTTTTATTTATATGTGTATGACATAGTCAGTTAAAGTGACTACATTGAGTGACATGGGATGAGTCCTGTCATTTCTAGGCATGTAGAATTTTTATTTTTAAAACTGACATTTTGCCTCCTTAAAGTAATTCAGGTCTGAGACAACATAGAGTTAAATCAATGTTACATCTCTTGCAGGAGAAGAAAATTGGAAATACAAGGAGCTGAAGAAGAAGGAAGAAAGCATGGACAGTAAGTTGTCTAATATACTTTAGTTAGGCCTAATTCCAGTAAAATACAGGATTTCTTGTATTGTTAACACTCAGTTAATTTAGAGCTGAAAAGAACTGATGTCCTGATCTTTGCATAAAGTTTCTGGGGTCTACGTCAGGATAGGACAATTGCTATCTTAGGACTTAAGGACAGTCATAAATATTTGAAGCATCTTTCAAGGCTTTTCATCAAACACTGAAGGTCTTAGTAACACAGTTTTCTTTTATAAAAACAAGGCTGAAATTAATTTTAAAATCAATTTAAATAATATATATATAAAAACAGCTGTTCAGGTCTGATTAAAAGCAGAACTTCAAATGGACAAGTGTAGACATCACTTAATTCTTTAAAACTAAGGCTTCTTATATTTGTTTATTCAAGATGAATGCTACTGAAGCTTTCTTACATTTTAAAAGGTTCTAATGTTGTAGAGACCTCAGCAGCAACTAATAGAGGATGAATGCAGAACTGTTTTTAAAATATACCCTATTGCTAGTATACTGTAGTATGCAGCTTACAAAAAGGTTGATCTGTTACTTAGCGAGAGGGGAAAAATGATCAATAAATATGCCATGAGGGCCATAGTGTATAATACCTTTTTATAACTGTGTTCTCTAAAAATGGTCAATATAACTTATTGCTAGCGTGACACTGAAAGAAAGGTCTCAGCTGACAGTAAGGAAAGATGGATAAAAGCATGCTTAGTTTCTCCATTTTCAAATTACCTGATTTCCTGAGGAGTGGAAGACCAAAATCTTGCTTGATCTTGATTTTCAGTATGGATGCAAACTGTGAAAGCGAGGCTTAATGATCTTTCTGACTTTTTGGATTTTGGTTCTGCTTCTGCCCATCACCAGAGGATACTGATGCAGTTCTAGATCTGAGATTAACTGAGAGATTTGGGGAGCATGCAGAAGCCTTAAAGATAGGAAAAGAGCAAGTATGGGACCTGTCTTGAAGAAGAGGAGCCAGGGAAGTATAGACCAGTCAGCTTAGTATCAATTTCCAGAAGGATTGTGGAAAAAATTAAGCAAGCAATTTGTAGATGTTACAGAAAAAGGAATATGAGTAACGGTAGTATTGATTTGTCAGGAACAAACAACTTGTTTCCTTCTTTGACAGAAAAATATCAGAGAATAAGGCAAGAGTAGCAGACGATGTGTACATTGACTTCAGTCCATCTTCTACTGCTATCTCGTGATGTTCTTGGAAGCAAGCTAGGGAATTATTGTCCATTATTAACCTGAACTGTGCCTTTGATTAAAAGTTATTAATTATGAAGGATTCACTGTGAAGATGGAAGGATGTATTGAGTAGAGTTTTGCAGTGTGTTGGATGTTCATGTTAGTCAATATTTTTATTAATAATTTAGGTGACAGAAGAGAGAATAAATCCATAGTTTCACAGAAAAAGCTACATCAGAAAAGCTGAAATCTTATTGGAGAACAGGGTTAGAATTTAAAATACTTATGGCAGATTAAAAATGAAATACAAAAACTGAAAAAAATTATTAAGTGTAAGTTTGTACACTTGGGCAGAGTAATCAACAGCAAAAATGCAGAATGGGGAGCAGTTAATTTAGTTCAGCCCTGTGGTATGGCTCAGAGTTATAGTGAAAGATTTTTTGTTCAGCAGTGTCACACTAACATGAAGGAGAAAACACTAAAGCAGTAGGTAAACATAGGAGTGTAATTTGTCAGACACATGAACTAATCTTGTTCTGCATGCTTTGAGGAAGGCTTCAGTTAGAGTATTGTCTCTAGTTCTGCACATAAAGAAAGAGGTTGGAGATCCTGAAGAGACTGGTGAGAAATGAGGAAAGCATAACCTGCAAGGAAATACTGAAGAACAAGTCTTTTGTTTTAGATAATTTATGCCAGTTGTCAAATGTGTAAAAAGGCTGTTTCAAATAATAAGTGAATAATCTGTCTCTGCATATACATGGAGGATACGGCTGCCCGGAACGGTTGTGGAGTCTCCTTCTCTGGAGACATGCAAAAGCCGCCTGGACGCGTTCCTGTGTGACCCAGTCTAGGTGATCCTGCTCTGGCAGGGGGGGTGGACTGGATGATCTTTTGAGGTCCCTTCCAACTCCTCATATTCTGTGATTCTGTGATAGAGGAGTAATACACCAATAGTTGCAGGAATATTTTGAGTTGTATATTAGAAAAAACTTGCTTACATTCCGACTCACCAAACATTGGAATAGATTGTTCTGGGGGACTAAACATTATCTCTCATGAGCTGTGTGTAAGAAGAGTGCAGACAAACATCTGAATTGCTGGCACACACATTTTTTTGTCCTGGAGCAAATTAATTAATTAGACCTCTTGCAGACTCTTCCATTAATTTTTTTATGAATCTGTGAAACACATAGTGCTTAAATGAAACGAAGTCAATGAGACAGGTGTAATGAAAAGGAAAGTTGCTTGCAGAAAGACAAAAGATGAGATGTAAATACAACTTGCTTAATTTTTCTAAGTAAGTTCAAAGGTTTGGGAAAAAAAACAAAAACAGCCCTAAAACATAAAAGGTCCAAAATGCCAAGGAGAAAACACCACTTTAGTCAAATCATAAAGGTTTGATTCTTAGGTCCTAATTCCACTGTTTCAGTCTCCTTTCCCTTTGGGTGGTAACCCTCACCTAAACAGTATTCAAGAAGGTGGTCATCTCATGTCAATCAGTCAAATATGCGTCTCTGGAAAAACTGTCCTCTCTTTCATTCCAACACAAATATTGACAAGTTTCAAGAACTCTACCACATGTCTCTTAAATAAACTATTAGTCTTACAGTAACCTGTCTGAAATTGTACAGCTTAAATTTAATACAAAGTTTTGACTGGAAAGGATGAGAGCTTGTGCTGTACCCATGAAAATAGCAGCTTTTTTAATGTTTGTTGATTTCTAGATTTTCTCGAGACTTTTGAAGAGGTGAAGAATCGAGAATTGGAACGAAAGGCCCAAATAGAAGCTAACATTGTTGCACTCCTGGAGCATTCAAGCAGAGTAAGTGCATTTCCCTCCTCCTGTGGGAAGATAGAAATTTAGAAGCACAGACCAGGAAAATGAATGGATAAAGAAGGATGATGCTTTTTATATATTATCCAGTCAGTATCTACATAATAATTTCTTAAGAGGACTAAACATTAAACCATATATAACTGTAGTTAGAAATAAACAAACAAAACAAACCTCATGGAAGATTTGTTTAATTTCTCGTTATTTGTGGGGGAAGAGTTTTTAATATTAGATAATACTTGTGACTGGAATCAAAGAAATGTTTGCATAATTGTTCTCATCATCATTGCTATAATGAACATTATTCCATTAATAATAAACATTTCAGAATACTGCAAGTAAAACTACTGCAATATTCTGTTTAACTAAAGTCTGCAAATCCAAGTTCATGGGTATTCTGTTACTGCTATTAAGTAACTGACAATATAGCAGTCGTCTCTCTGATCTAATAAAATTATGTCTGGAATACCCTGCTGTGTAATACTTAATGTGAACATTTTGTAAATTGTTCACATTTTCAGTCTGCCATTTTCGGCACTTTCAAAACATTTTTTCTTTTAACTTTTTTGTTTCCCAGGGAATTTTTTCTTATAGAAATCTTTCAGCTGATTAATACTTTGATTCTATCATCACTTTCATTGTCTTGTAACTCTTTCAGTATGGTATGCCACAAGGCATATTTTGGGAAATGACCTTTACTTTAAAAGATATCAATATGGCAACACAGTTTATACTTGCTGCATTTTTGTTTCATCTTCACTGGCCTGTCAGTCCATCTTTTATCAAAAGCTAGCAGAATGAAAATTATGAAGTTGCTTCAGTCTATTTCCAGTATTTTCAGTCTGTGTAGTAAAAAAGCCAAATAATAGACAAAGTGCTAGGACAGGAGAGTTTTGTACTTTTCTAGTTACCGTTTGTTGTTTCAAAGATACAGCATGTTTTCATTATTGTTGTTGGTAACACACAGAATGTGAATCGTATGAAACAAATTTCATCTGTTACCAATCAAGAGCTGAAGATTATGCAGGAAGACCTCACTTTCAAATCAAATGAAATGCAGAAATCACAGAGCACTGCTAAGAATCTCCTTACAGGTGAGATCACTAACGAATTTTCAAATTCATTCCTTAAAAAACATAAAAATTACCTGAGTTGCTACACTAATAACAAGATCAGTGATCTCTGAATATTAAAATACAAATACAGTGGCAAGGTGACAATTTGAATCTCCTGTGAATAACAAGTTGTCTGTATTCCTCAGGAGTATCTCACTTATTATTATCAGTAAATTATCAGGTTCCTTGCACAGATATATGTTAAACAAATGTATTTTAATACAAGGGTGCAAAGTTCTTTGAACTAAAAGTTTGACTTTATTAATATTCACCTCAAAATAAACATTTTTCACAATCTTAAAATAGCATTTAATAGATTGAAGTAGAGACTTCTGCAGTTAGCTATTCATGTATTATTTGTAAATGTAGTTCTTAGTATTACTTACTTATGGTTGGTGCTTTTCTGAAGGGGTATGTACCACGGGATCAAAACCAGCAACAGTTAATAGCTCTCAAGTTCTCAGACTTTGATTCTGCAAAGTGAATATACTCAAAAACTTCAAATTAAGTGTAAGAATCTGCAGGATCTTGCCTGTAATTTCAAAAAGCAGACCGTATTTTTCTTCCATTTTCTTAACAAGTATCTATTTAGTTCTTTATTTGCATTGTTTATAGTGGAATTGTTCTCATAATTATAAGCCTTTGCCAATATCATTATTGGTTCAGCAAGCCTTCCTTGTTTGTTTGGCTGAAAGGAAGGGGCAGGAATTAAGAACCATAAATCATTTTGTTTGAAGGCTATTACATGCTGTACTTGGTAGTAATTTTCAAAATAGGAGCCCGTGTTATAACTTCAAAGTAGTTATGTGCAAATAAATAGCTATGCACAGAATGTTACAGAAATGGATTTTTCTGTTCTGTGTTTGAACATTTAGGTTTTGCTTGCCTGCAAATACTCATTGTGCAGTTCTAGCGTAGTCTAAAAAGCTGGACCATGCATTTCAGGTTAAAATGTAAATTTTTGTTCTTTCATGTAAACATCAATTCTTACTACTTTACAATATAAGGATGTTCTAGAAGCACATGGCGCTATAGAGACATTGAAAGACATATTTATTTCTTCACGAGGGGAGAGAAGGAAGTTACAGTACATAATTTTCAGCATCTCACTTAAGCAATTCATAACTAAACTTCTGAAAGCAAGGAGTCACAGATACTGTAATAAACATCTTAAAATTATTTCAAAAATACAGCGAACGTTCAATTTGCACAGTTGAAGTTTGTCCTAATCTTTGAATTGTATCACAGTCATCTTCAGGATTCTTTTCTGTGATTAAAGTCTGGATTTCCATATTTTCTTGCTGTAACAAAGATATAAAAAGTCCATCAGCAGAACTTTAGGAGAAAAAAAAAAAAGGGAAGAAAAGGAAGCCATGAAGGGTAAACAAAAGCGCTGATGGCATAGTTTCCCAAAAACATTTCCCTGGGTCACTGTAGTTAGTCTGAGAGTTTGCTACTGTGTACACACTGCCTGCTAGATGCTGCAACTTCATGGCCTATCAGAAGGAACTGGGCTGCATCCTCTTCCTGTCTCTTCCCCTAGAGAAGTTTTGATTTATTTTTTTTTTAGGTTTGAGTTTTTTTCATTGGGGCTGTTGCTGGATAAGGATAAAATTCACCCCTTCTAGTTTCTTCCCTTTTCTCCAGAAAGTGGGAATGGATAGGAATAGCCCATTGCTGTCTCATCATAATTTTTATGAGTATACAGGTAGAACAGTCTAAGAATCCTTTCTGACTTTTTGGCATTTTTGTTGTTATTACCTTTTACATGTAAAATAAATCCCAATTTAGTCAACTATGTATTATTTTAAAATAACAAGATATAAATATTAGAACAACTATATAAAAAGTGAAGATGTTGTGATTAGGCCAAAATAAACCCTTAAAAATATGAAGTTGTCCTATGCTATTTCTCTTCAATTTGAATTATTTTTATTTTATAATTCTATTTTTACTGGTTTTAATGTTAAAGCCCTAGTTTATTAAGAAACTTAAACATGTTTAGGTCTTTACACCACAGTGCCATAGGAACAAGAAAAGTAGAGCTGTGGTCTGTTGTGTTTTAGGATCTGATGTCAGCCAATACCAGGAACTTCAAAGTTAAACCATGGGTAGTTTTGAAATACTCTAAACACAGAGAAAGTGCTATCTTAAGCCCTTTATGGTGGAAGGCACCATAAACACTGAATCACAGACATGCAATGCAGTTACAAAACTTTTCTTTTTAAACCCTTCCTTTTACTGGTATGGAAATTTTTCATATTTTTATAAATACTCTTTGAACATACAGGACCCTTACAGTCTTACTTTATTAAATTGTGTTCCTCAGAATAATTACATATTGTACACAAGAATCCCAGCTTGTCTTTTTTTTTCTTATTTTGGGGTTCCTAAAGAAATCAGCAAACCACTCTGCAATAAGCCAGAAATGTTGATTAAAGCCAGTATTTCACTCTAATAAATTATTATATGGCATAAATACAAAAGCGGAGAGATTATTACCAAAATCTTGCTATGACAAGGTTTTGATCAAGTGAGGTTTTCCCATGTAGTTCCCCTACTTAAACTATATCCACAGTCTGGAAAGGTGAGAAGGTGAACTCTCCCTCTGTTATGCCTGCACATCCACTCCATTGTGCCATGACGACCTCTACTGCCTTGGATGAGCTGGGAAGAAAATTTCCTGCCCTTTTTCAAGGTGACCAATGCAAATCTGAGTGTGTGAGCAAAATAAAAAATCTCTGTCAACATAAGTTTCTTTGTGCTGTCTCATCCCTTCCAGTAGCCCACTTTGCCTGGTATATTAGATTGTAGAAAGACACAGTGCATTATTTGTATCATTCTTCTGAGTTAGACACAGCTCTGAAACATAAGATTATGTAGACATGTGTTTAAATGTTCAGAAACATGAAGAAAATACAATGACAAAGCTGCAGGTCAGAAAACCATCCAAAACAAGTCTAGCCACACCTAGTCCTTCCATGCTTGGGATGGCTAACCTATTTCCAAAACTGGATTCAAGTGTATTTTATGTATCTTTATTGTGTCCTCTCTTAGGCTTCTCATGTCTGAACAGTTTGTCTTTACATCTCTGTTCTTATAAGAATCCATCCATACTTCTAACTCCTTTAATTACCCGTGAATCTCTGTTTAAATGGGTTGTCAAAAGTAAATGCTGTATACTGCAGCACATGGTCATTTTGTAAGCTACGATAGTTTTTATTCTGTGGAGACAGGGAAGTGTTTTCCTGTACAGAGCGAATGTGTAAAGCAAAATTGGCTACTTACTGTCATAAAACGAAGTCTTATCCTATACAGACAACATAACAAAAACATGAAGCTAAAAAAATAACAAATATCTTTTTTTAATTGTCTGCATTATTGCAGTCAACTTTTTGTAAGGTATTGTCACTGCTTTAAGACTTGAAATTGACTGATGCTATAAACAACTTTAACAATAAGTTATAGAAAATCATTATTTAGAAAATCACCACGTTTTCATTACTCTTCACTTATGGAGTATAATACAGTAATTGTAATATAGGAGTCTGCCTTATGGGATGATTGTGAAGATCCCTTTTTTTCCTTTCATTCGCAGTAACATTCCCATTAATATCAAAATTGGAAAGATATGTGGGAGCTGTTTGTATTGCATAAGTATAACATAAACCTTTATATACTGGGCAATGTGTTATGAAATAAAAAGTAGTTTATTGGAGATGGTGTATCTGTTGATCTAGAGAGTCAAAAACTGCAGGTGGACCTACAGAAGATGGAACTCTTGGAGGGCAAGATGGTTGATGAACTGGCTTCTCTTAAAGACAAAATTGAACAAACTAAAGCGGAGTTGGAGGTCTATAATAATTTGCCAGCTCTGAAAGCATCAGGAGAAGAGAAGAAAAAGGTAATGAAAGGAATGAAACCTTTTTATACATAATTTGTATGTTTTTGAGGACTTGGTGGAAGAAAATCCAGGTCTGTGACTGGGAATCTTGACTGATGGCTGAAAACTGGGCTTGCACACCAGTGCAAATTAATCCAAATGCTTCTCTGCTTATATATGTGATTTAAATAACTAGGTGCATGTAGCAGGCTATCAGCTGGATACCTTCTGATAACTTTCTTCCTCAAAATTTCTCATGTAACTTAGTGATTCATCTGAAATTTTCTGCTGTAACTTATGACTACCCATAAGTTTGAATTTAGCAATCTAACCACAGAACCCAAAGAAAAAAAGAAAAATCTATCCTGTGTGTATTTGCTGTAAGGCAAACTCCATCTAGAGCACTTCCTGTTTCACATGACTTTCCTATAAATTCTTAACCTCAGCGTTCCCACTTGTCCTGATATAGTATGGTCTAAGCCTACAACTTGGTCGTAACCATTGAATATTATCTTTAGGATAGACCATTCATTGCTAGAAAAAAGGCCTTATGAGTTCTTTATGCATATGATCTTGCTCTGAAAGGAAAAAAAAGTAGCATCTTGAGACCTGAGTAAAATACTTTGTAGCCAACAGCAAATGAACTCATACATTTATCAGTTTGTGTTGTGTTTTTCCAACTAGAGACTGCAGGATGACAAAGAAAAATTAACAAAACATAGTCATGCTTTCAAGAAGATAATGGAACACTTGAACACAGAGTATGAGGCACTAAAGAGGGAGCTGCAGGAGAATGAGACACATTCTCAGGTATAGCTGAAGATACATCTTCTCTCTTCCATTGTTTCTATCACAGTTTCAGTCTTCTCATACACATGAAGCATTGTATGGACAGAATCAGTTTATTCCTTCTCAAGGAGTTTTAAAGTTAAGTCCTGTAATTTTTCATATTTTCTGGTTTCAAACAAAATTTAATATCATGCCAATAAAGTTCTTGTAAGCTTTCTATTTCCAAGTTAGTAGGCAGAGGTCTTTCTAAGCTTAAAATCTGCAAATTCTTTGCTTAAGTGTTTGTAGTGATCATGCTCAGAACTTCCCCCCTTTTGCCTTTCCTTTACTTAATGAGTTTTGAGGACCAGCTTAGAAAGAAACGGCAGGGAAAAAGTCACTACTAATTGGTTATTATCCCTTTTGCTTATAAAGTTAATGGTGGTAAGTTTTTTTTCTAACAACCTGTAATTAATTCCTATTAATTCCTATTTCCCTTTTTTCCAATCCTCCTGCTCCTCGCAGACCACTGAATTTTTAGGGTTTGTTCAAACTTCTTTTAACCCAAGGAATTTTGGTATATGAGTATATTTGCATACACATTTACATTTCAAAAGTGAATCGGGAAAGATGTTTGTAAACTCCTGAAAGCTTTGATTCTTCCATTATAAACACTCATAAATTGCTGTCATTTTGGCAACAGAACATACAGGTTTGAATGCACAGAAGGAAAATGGATAGCCTCAAAATAAGCTGAAAACTGGAAATTTATTATTTTTGCTGCATTTCACTGATAAGAACTTTGTCCTTTAGAACTGCTACTTTTTAATTCAGTTAAAAGCTGAAGTTGCTATTTCTACATGTTTAAGTTAACTTTCTTCTGGAGTGAACTTTATGGAGCAAATAAGAGGGCATAGCTCTAAATGAGAAGATATATCTATACACTCGTAGCATATGGTCATTGTGGGCTGACTCTAGGGTGATGGTATCAGTCCTCAAATCTGCATGCCAAAGTCTGCAAGACTTCAGTTATTGTGTATTTTTAATGCCAAGATCAGATTCTTATTCCTAGAGATTATGTAAATCAGAAATGGATACCCAGCTAGTGTTAAGATACTTGCATGATGTTAAAAATTTTATACAAAACCTAAGTTGTACAGCATTTCTTCAGTTCATCAAGCTGTGGCATTCTATTTAAATGTGTGCAAAAATTATTTATTTGCTTTTTATATCAAGAGTGTAAATGTCATGACAGTGAATAAAGGTATATCTTAAATTAGTTGATTAGTTGACATGCATCAAGCATTTTGAAGTACAAATAGTATTTACATATCTTGAGGGTTTGAGTGATTTTGCAAGCAGTCAACCATATGAGTTGTGACATTCAAGTGGTTACAATAAAAATGCACTGCATATTTCCTTTCATATATATCAGTGTTTTAAACCTAGGCTCCTTTACCAGCTGTATTGCATGGCACAACATCTACAAAGAGGGCAACAAAAATTGTAATTGGCCAGAAATATCATATCTTGGAAATAAATGACTGGCATGTATACTATGGACCAGTACACTAGACAACCGAACTTTCACTGCAAGGTTTATTTTGAGGAGTATAGCCACTATTTTATATCCTGTAGCTTAAGAATAAGCTTTGCAATATTGTGCACTGAAAGTTTAGCCTCAGAATGATTTTCAGGTTTTGCACTTAAAAATAACATCTGCATATCTTGAAATGCAGAACCTTGTACAGTACCTTCAGAAAAACAAATATTATAAAACTGTGTTGTAAGGAAGCCATTAGCTTCCTGTTGATGCTGAAAATATTGAAGAAGTGCCAGCACTTAACCCACACTCCTACAATCTTCTCGCTGCAGCTCTGTTCTTATCACAGCTTCTGGCATCAGACAGGAAATTTAACTATGGAAGTAAGGAAGTTTCTTCTGTATAGCTCAAAGTCCAAGACAGTGTCAGGAAATCTTGTATCTTTGGTGATTTTTCAATCTTACTGATTTTAAGAAGACATCATTTAATTGATATGAAGTATAATGAGAATTACTATCTCCTTGCAGTGTTCACCTTTTTACTTCTAACTTGCTTACATACTTCCCTATATGAAAAGTCTTGAATTCTCATCGAATTTTTTCTATCTACCACTGTAGTTGCATGCAGTGCTTTTCTGTAAATAGATGTATAAAGTGTCAATTTATATGCAGCTTTAAAAGTAATACTGCCGTTGTTTCTCATTTCTGTGGGTTTTTGGTGAAATAACTTTGATCTTATCAGGCAATAGAGTACAAAGTATTGATGCAACATTTTTGGGAGATTCTTTAGATAAAGTACGTGTGTAATAATTTTCATTTTTGGTTGTTTTTGTGTCTTCAGCTTACAAATTTGGAGAGGAAGTGGCAACACCATGAGCAAAATAACTTTATGATGAAGGAATGTATCCTTTATACAGTAAAATTCATGCACTGCATTAATTAAGGAAGAAGTCTGTTTCCTCCAGCAGAAAAAGACAGGACAGAATGAGGAGCAGGAGTCAGGGGAAGAGGAGAAAGGTGATTCTTTGCAAATATCTGCTTAGCTGGTATACATTATACATAGCAAAACTTGCATGTGTTGCCTGAAACAATTTTGCAGGGTCCTAAAGCATAAGATTTGTCTTGCAGTCTGGAGTTCTTCCTGTTGGGTCAGTTTTGCCATTAAGTTTCACATGAAGACAATCTTCACATATGTCCAGTCTTACCTGAACTTATCCAGCCAGTGTGGGATTGTTTGAAGATCTGTATAGTACGGTGACTTTGTGTGGTATTTTGCATTTTTAAAACACCATCAATATAAATGATGAAAAAGTAAACAACAAATTGTATGCAATTAATGTATTTCTTACCAGATAGAAGAAGAATTGCATATGTTAGAGCGAGAAAAATCAGTTAAATGTGGTAAGATATGACAAGGAGATGCTTTAGCTGCAAAATGAGCTGGGATGGGGGAAACTGCATAGTACCTCTGTCATTATGGGATACTAATTAAAGACTTACATTTCACTAATCATATGACACCTTCCAAAACATCTTTTTTGCTGCAAGTGACTTTCATAAGATAGTTTTTGAAATTAGCAATAGCACTGAAGTTTTTTTAATTAGAATTTATGGTTCTTCTTGTCTTGTACTGTTCTCCATAGTTATTGTAGAGATCTGTGTAGGGCATATTTGCACTTTTATTTTATATTCTAAGGAACTTGATTTCACTGCAATCAGTTAACTTCCTCAAAATTATTTAGGAAACAAAAAAATCTGAAATCTCAATGCATGGAATCACTGTTGTGTGGCTATAGTACAACTGTAATTGGTAAAAGTAAAAGCAAAATTAAACTGTATCATCCAGTGCTGAACAATGGACATTGCTACCTGTGTCAGAAAATGGCACAAGAATGTATTTCAGGCAATTCTGTAATAGGCTAGCCATTAGGGAAGAAAATGCTGATACAAGATCTGCATATAGCGTTATCTTCTTCATACACCAAATTTCCCATTTCTTGTATCTGGTAAGTGCTCTACTTAGGAAAAATCTGAAAAAAAGTCTTGGACAACATAATGCAATTGGAGCCACTTCCTCTGTGGAGAAGGCTCTGCAGCAGTATTTTAATAAGTTAAGTATTGTAGATCCTATTTTTTCTAACAGAAAAAAGCTCTAAAGCAAACCGAGAGCAAAAATCAGGATATTAAAAGCACTTCCTAACTTGCTACAATGTGTTATCTGTCCAGGTACAGGCCCTTCAATGGAGTTTTGTCTCCTTGCGCTTGTGGAAGGAGAGGTCCTGCTTTCTGGATTGGAACTTTTGGAGATCTACAGTGCCCAACTCTATGGCTTTACACAGCTGAGTGCCTTGAAATGGTTTTGTTTGCAATGCAACAATGGGCAGAGTCTCCCACAAGGGACCTATTTCTCATATATATTAAAACAAAAGTGACTCAGGCATGTAATCTTTTTTTTACCATGCATGAGAAGGCAAGTAGTAAACGGATGTAAATCTTTTAGGCCAAATTTTATTTTCTTCATTATTTGCAACCCTTGGCAGGTCTCACAGAAGGAAACTTAATGTATCGTAATTCCCTTATGATTTGTAATTATGCTAATATTTATACATGCAGTTTGTTTCCTTAATTCTTGTAATCAGTCATAGCAACAAAAAGTCAGGAGAGCGACTACCAGCCAATAGTGAAGAATGTGAAAAAGCTGGTCACAGAGTACAACAAAGCTCTCATCGAAGCACTGCAGAACATCAAGACCTGAACCCAGGCACTTCCTTCCTGCTCCAAAGGACCAACAAGAGATGTGTACAGGCAGCATGGAAAGCTGCATTGCTGAGCTCGTTCACTCCCCACTGTGGCAGCAGATAGTCGTAAAAGTATTTTTCCAGGTTTTTAGAAGTCACAGGTTTTACTAGTATTCTTCGTTTTGCAACATTTAAAGATTTTAGAAGTTAACTTACGGATTTTACAGACTAGTAGAAATATAAAGGAAATATTGCACAATAACTGTAAAACCATCAGAACATTTTACTGAGGCCCACGGCTGGACTGCATCTTAAGTGTGAGACTTCTGTCTGCTTTACACAATTAATCTCTAATTGTCTTGTAGTCCTAGCTCTGTCAAACAGTATAGGAGTTTTCCCTTAATAAAGGGAGAGCATGACAGGCTCTCATGCCCATTACAATAAATGAAAAGTGTAGAATAAGATAAATGGTAATATCAACATACCATCCCTATTTAGATAACAACTTATAACAAGTAAGGAAAACATCTACAGATTATAAGCATCCTTTTAAGTCAGAATTGCTTCACAGTATAAAGTCTTACAATAAAAGCAAATGTACTTTAAATCTTATCAGCAAATTTTCATTTTCCAATGGATAACTGATTAGCTTTTTTATTTTATATTTTTAATGTAATTATAAGGAGACAACTGTGATAAGAAGTATTGAAACACAGCTAATACTGGCCTTGTGCAGAGCATTTTACTTTTGTAGTATTCACTAGTGAAGAAAATAAAAGGTAAAATTATTTGTGTTTTCTGCATTTTTTCCCCTCAGGTTTCAAGTTGCAGTGTCATATGCAACCTCTACTTTGACAGAAATACATAGAAATAGATTCAACATAGAAGAAAAACAGGACTGATACAGAAATAAAAATACGCTTTATACAGCAATTTCAGAAACATTTATATATAAAAAAATTTCTATGTATTTCCCTCACATTTATGTAAAGTATTTAAAAACTACCTATTAATAATTTTCTCCATTAGGTATGTTGTAAGCTAGTCCTGATCAAAGAAAAGGAAGCACAGTTGACTATAGATAGGACTCTTAGCCAGAGAGTAATCTAGCCTTTTACAAAAAATAATTTTAAAAAAGTGAAGTCTGGATTTATAGTTGTAACTTTCTCAGAAAAGCTTTCTGTAAAAAGAAGTAGATTGTATGCTTCACTTTATAGAACGGAAGTACAGAAAGCATTAGAAAATGCACTGAGTCCATTAAAATAGAAGCTTTGTATTTTTGTTGCTAATTTTCTCAAATCTATGATTGTCATTTTGAGTATGAAGAAGTCTGTAAAACAAAAAATCAAAGATTCTTGCAGAGACCACTGTGTTTCCAAATTCAGCTCAGTAAATGCTGTTGCTCTGTATATTTATGTCTATATAATATTCAGAGATAATGGAACAGGATTTCTATAAACCAGGTACTGTTACCTAGGGGAAATTCCCACTAATGTCTCTTCCTTCCTGTCAAAGTTTCAGCTATTCCAGAGGGAGCCCATTATTTGCTGAGATAAAGTTGAAGTCAAATGTTCTCACCAATCAAACCATCCACCAGAGAGATCACCTCCTGAATTCCACTTGTCCTGCAATAACATATTTTAATGAATAATGGAAAAAAGCTGCAGGCTGAATAAACAGACTGCTTTAAATTTGCTTTCACTTAGGGCAGGGGTTGGTTTTATTCCTCAGTAGTGATTTTGTAAGATAGCGTGAAGTTCACACGTTTTTCAGTGTCCCTCAACAGATGCCTGTCACAAAAGCCAGGGTGCTGTTCTTTTGCTTGTTCTACTGAAGGATCTCCAGATATCCTGTTTCTGCCCAAAAATCTTGTAAGTCATTCCTTCTTTTAGCAGTTCATCCTTATGGTCTTGGATCATGGTCGTAGTACTCATGGCTGAAAAGAACTGTATAGCTTCTGAACAGTGAGCTATGCAGCAGGTGTTTAATCTCCCTCTAGGAGATTAATAAACTCATTCCCAGTATGGAGCAAAGTAAATTATATCCGTATTTAGATCCTAAAGTCTCAGTGAGAATAATATTTTCTTTAACTCGTTTTATCTTTTTTTTTTTTTAATACAACTTTAAATACCAGGCACAAGGCATTTTCTCACCAAAGCTCCTGTGTGTATATCAAGACACTAACTCAGTAACACAGGTCTCTACCCAGGCAATCTTTTGTCCGTTTTATGCTATGAGAGGTTGGGATGACACTGCACCAACCTTGTTCCTGTATTCAGGGGTGTCATCATATCTCCAGAAAAACTGTACTTTTGCTGCAAGCAAGAGTTAATCCTTTGGTTGGTCTTCCTTATTCATCTCAAGTTCACTGCTTTTTATTGTGATCAATAAACCTATTTGCTTTCAAAATGAGTTGATTTTTTTCCCTTGTGTTAGTGACCTCAGAAGACAACACGCAGCATTCCTGTGAGCAATTCCTGATAGGCAGAACACTGAGATTCTTTTGGAGGTCTTTCTGCCTCAGAACATTAGTTAATGTTTCTAAGTTTCTTAGTTAAAATTTCTTAGTGCTGGTTTGTGCTGTTTCAAAATCAGAGGGATAAGTTTCCAGGGTGAAATAGTTGTAAAGTCTTTCAGTACACTTCTATTCTTCTGCTGCAAGCGTAAAACAAAAATACAAGGCATAAGGCAGACCTTAAGGTGAGGCACTAACTGTAAGAATATTTTGGTTTGAGGAGGAAGTTATTAAAATGCTCGGTTTATAACTATTCTGCAAGTATCTGCTTTGAGTAAACTCCTTTGAAACTTGTCCCACAGTGATAAGCCATCTTGGTGGAGTGGACATGGCAGCTGTCTGAGGTGGCACACAATGAATACTTGCTGAATGCTGAATGCTGTATTTATTGTAGATGACAACTCCAGCCAGAGCAGTGCTGTAAAATGCAGTTTAATCACTTGGAAAGTGAACTGAAGTACTCACAAACAAAAGAGTTTTCATATTTTAATTTTTCAGTAAAGAGAAAGGAAGTATTTTATAACTGCAGAGATGATCTGAATTCAAATCCCAGCGTGGATCAATCGTTCACTGGGACTGGCAGAAGTTTGGAGCAGAGGAAAAAATGTTCCTTGCCCTGACTTGCAGTCTACACTTGCAGGTTCTCCTTTCAGGAAGGAGGACTAACCGGACAATATGCCAAATGTGTGAAATGGAGGAAGCCTCCCACATTTTAAAAAAAAATAAAATTGAGGCAGAAATGTAAAATGGTTCCCTCTTGTTTCCTCTTGTAAAGCTAATTCTTTGAAAGCTACATCCATTTAAAATGACTGGGCTTGATTCACTGAGCACTGCTGTCCTTGGATCAAGACCAAGCTTTCTGCTGTGCAGCAAAGGATGAGTAAGATGCAAGACCTCTGTCTGCAACGTGCAACACAAGTTCATCCACAAATACTATTTCAAGTGGGATGTGGGGGACTCAGCACCTCTGAAAATTAGAAAGAAAAATAAATAACTATTACAGCAGAAATTATCGTAGTATCAGTCACCTCAACCGTTACACATGCGAGATGAAATTCCAAATAAAGCCTTCAAATTTTCAGTAGCCTTCCTGTTCCTTCTTTTTCTTCCAAATTAAATGAAAAGAGGGTGTTTCATGGCTTGGACTTGTGCTCAAGTTTGTTTTTGTTGATTTAATACTTTATTTTAGTATTATTTAGCTGAAAATTACAAAAATTCTTCACCTATATGCAAATCTACATTTTAACTTCTCACCTTAAGATGAGACGTCCATGTCTTTCACACTTCCATATTTCAGTAATTGCTAAAATTATATCATCCAAAGTGTCAAAAAAATTGCTGTTCAGAAGTCTTTTGCACATAGAGGGGACTGAAGTTAAAGCTGGAGCATTCAAGAGGAGCAACAGTGTGCATGTGGCTCTCCTGTGTCTGCACAATATCTTAGCCAGTCTCAGTGTGACAGGAATTTGGAAGCAGAGCCAGGTAGATAGCAAATTTATCACTAAGCTGTACTTGTTGAATGCTGGTTAAAGTTAAATAAAGTTAAATGATGCAGTCATCAAATAAAAATTACCATTAAAATCACATTAACAGTGAGTGATTAATTTAGTGGAAGATAGTGGGTCAGGGAAACAGGATTTTAAGAATTACTTTGCTTTAACTTAATGGATTAAAACACTCATCCTGAGATCTAATTAGCATGACCCCTTTCCTGGTCCATGGAAGCAATAGGCAGATCTGAAAACTTCACATGTATTATGTGGCTTACACAATTAGTCTTTATCCCTCCAAATGACATAGATATGAAATCTGCCTCATTAATGCCAGGCCACATTAGGC
>NW_010192595.1:0-2279 GCF_000695765.1 Mesitornis unicolor | reverse complement strand
TTCCAACTCCTGATGTTCTGTGATTCTGTGAGAGCAACCTGTGGGAGGCCACGCGCCAGTCGCGTCCAACAGCCCAGTGTCAGATGCAGTGTGTAAAGGGCTGCGAAGCCCAAACCTGCGACACAAACTGCTTTCCACACACCCTCTTTGTATAAAAGACCAGGAAAATCGGTATGAAAAAGTCATCAAAGCAAAGGGAAAACATTCCTTTCAGAAATCTGCATCCTGGAGGGACACATGGCTGCCGAGCGCCTCCAGCAACCCTGGCCCAACCAACCCTCGCCTCTGCCTTCACGCAGGGATCTGCTGAGCATCACAGACTTTTTGGCTCAAAATATTGGATTTCTCTTCTCTTTCTGGACCAACATAAACACAGCGGGGCTGAGACGGCTGGTACCACCTCTGGCAGCTCCCCAAAATCCACAGCGTCCGCCCCCACCCCAAGATGCGAGTGCCAGGGTCACCACCGCTTGCTGCTCCCCCATCCCGACCACCATCTGGAGGTGCAGGAGAGACTCCTGTGGAGGCAGCCGGCCCAGCAGATTCACACCAAGGTGCTAAATTTACCCTACAAACCAGCGCAGGCTTTGGTGAACTCCCCCATGACAGACGTCCCACAGGCCAGGCCACCACGCAGGCATTTGGGAGAGGGTTCAAGTTCGTCCCCGCTCTAGCAGATGACTTCCTGCATGGCAATGACACCTCTGCACGTTAAGTCTCCGGTCGAAATAGGAGGACCAGTGCTTCCACATCCGTAAGAGGTTAAACATAGCAGGGGCCACAAGCAGGGTTTGAAGGGACATTCCCAGCACAGCCCTTTGGCAGACACTGGAGAGAAACCCCCTGTGCTCACAGGTCCTCCCAGGCCTTCAACCGAGGAGCAGGAGTTGGGTTTGTACGAAAAACTCATCTTAGCTGGGTGAATGGCAGCTCCCCACCTGAAGGGGCCGGGAAAAGGAAAGGAGACCCATGGGTCAAAATGAAAACAGAAGAAGAATAATAAGTAAACTAATATTAATACCAATGTTAAAATAATATACACAAAATTATGCTCAACCAATACAGTGTTCACAACGAGAAGGGGAGCAGGGCTCAGGAGCAGAATGATGGGTGAGACCCTCCTGAGGTGACAACCCCAAGGAAAGAGGGATGTCCCCAGACACCCCAGTTTATAGGAGCGTGACGTCTGTGGGATGGGGTAATCCTGCTGGCCACTGGGGTCAGCTGCCCCGAACCCCCCGGTTTATGCTCCCCCCATCTTCTGCACCTGACTCACTCACAACTGCTGCAGACCTTGACCACTGCACAGCAGGGCTGGCCAGAACCTGAACAAAGTGTCTGGTCAGCTTTGTTCTCACTGAATCGAGTGCTGGGGTGTTCTCAAAAACAAAGCTTTCCTGAACAGGGCGATTGCAACACCGGGATGCGGGGCTCAGGGTCACCGTGCAGAGAACGACTGCTGCTCTTACAAAAGACCTGACTCACTGGTGCCAACAGAGCAGGTCTGAAGGTAGCCAAAGGCTACCGAGAAGAGGCAAGGCTGGGTGAGGCCCTCCACACCGGGCAGGCCTGCCGGGGTTGGTGGCGTGTGCCTCCTTATAGTACAGTCACAGGGAGCAGCAAAGCATCTCAGACATTTCACCTTGTTGGGCTGAGCAGCTGAAAATAGCCACGAGATGAAAAACAACCCAGCTGGACAAGCCGCCCGACCACAGCGCTAAAGCAAACAGCAGCAGCGAGCTGGAGGCAGGGCGCAGGCCGAGCCGTCTCCTGACCACTGCATGGAGCTCCAGGAGACAACGCCACTCGTCCCCACAAAAGGGACTCATCTCGTCTGCTGCCGGCTGCTCCAGCCCCCCCTGTACCCAGGGAAAGGGGCAGGCGGCTCGGGAAAGGACTCTTGGAAGCGGCTGCCCAGGGCCATGGTGGAGTCGCCATCCTTGGAGGTGTTTAAAAGATGGGGAGATGTGGACTGAGGGACTGGGTTTAGTGGTGGAGTTGGCAGCGCTGGGTTCACGGGTGGACTCGATCTTAAAGGTCCTTTCCAAGCTCAATGACTCCATGATCTAACCCAGGCAGATAAAACAACCACCTGAAGACACACATCTCTGCATGGTGGCACAAGAACACCGGGCAGTTAGATCAAGACACAACTTCTGCAGGACAAACCCAAAGGGTTGAGCCTCACCCTTGCTACAGCGTGTAAACACAGGGCCTTTTTTCTCCTTTCCCAACAGAAGAAAGGAGAAGAGGAAAGAGAGAGGAGAGGAAAGAGAGAG
>NW_010192594.1:4355-10028 GCF_000695765.1 Mesitornis unicolor | reverse complement strand
TGATCTCGGAGGTCTTTTCCAACCGAGCGAGCGATTCTGTGAGTCCAAAACTGTCAGAGTGTGTTAGGCTCTAAGGGTGCTTTGACAATACTGATGGGATCAAGCTTGTCAGAGCTTGGACAAGAAAGAATGCCTCAGTTCAGCCTGCTGATTTGGTTGAGTGTTTAGCAAGGTGCAAAGCTCTTCCCTGTTGTCAAAACTAAGTTACATGATGTCACTGCATATATACAACTTTCAGGCTTTTCAGAATTGCTGTTTTGGACATAGGGAAGTAAATGCCAAATTCAATTTTCAGGTATGTTTGCCCTTTACTAAGTCTGGCCTCCAGGTATGAAAGCCAGATCTATAAAGGGAGATATTAATACCTTGTATTTTCAAGGCCAAACTGTCTGATAGAGTTCCAAAGACTAAGGTACAGAGGAAAAGTGAGTCTGCAGAGGTTAGCTATTTTGAGAACTCTAGCTTTAGTAAGTAACCTTGTTTTCTCCTCCATTTGCTTTCTGAATTTGCCTATTAGAATTTGAAGAAGCTGATTTAAATGACTTCTTTTTCAACTTGCAACTCAAATGGAGTAAACAGATTTTATACCCAACAACAGAACTCACTGTAACTCAGTTACACAGAAAATGGTCTTAGCTTTTCAATGTTCCTTTCCATCATTTTAGATGCACATGGGTTGTATACTTAAAAGAAACTTTTGCAAAGGCATCTAATGAGAACAATGTATGTGTATCTTATCCTCTTCAGAAAGAGGTAAGCTATGATGTACTTACTGTACTATCATGCGCTACTTTGTCTATAGAGAGTATATTCACAAAATATCTATATCTGAGCTTACTTCCCAAAACATTCCCATGTAGACCACGTCCCATTAGTAAAAAATGGGATTTGAGACACTGAAACAGGTGCAGTCTCTGATACACAGTAGTAAGTCTGGACTCACTAAATGACTGAGAAATCAGTGAAGATAATCCAAACTAAGTGGAATGAACACAGTCAGAATTTGGTGCTAGAATGTGATATGTTCAAAAACACAAGAAAATTGTAAGCATTTAAAACAGTTACAGTAAATGTTTACATAAACTGAATGAAAATGTTGCGGGGAATTGAGACTTTATAAGAATGCTCTGTAATGAACTTGCTCTAGATCCTGAAAGCTCTTCTATGGAAGCAAAGATCTCCCCGACTCTTCTCATTCTGGACAGTCCCAGTTAAGTAGTCAGGACAACTTGCTGGGTAAGGTACTATTCAATGATTGTAATAACTGTGGAATCTGGCCTGCCAGATTGGAACAATTTACTGAGATTATTTTAGTATACGCCTGAGTGTGCACATGGCAAGTTCTATATTTCCAACAGTTTTCAGAAGCAGAGAATCTCAGTATTTTGTACCTACTTAATAGGATTTTTAAGGTCAGATTTTTAAAGTCTTACTGTCTTAAACATCTGCAATATTTTGGCAAAAAACCCCAACCAAACAACCCTATATGAATTCAGGGAGCATTATGCTTTTGGTATTATTGTGTACAACAGTATTGATTCTTGCCATGAATATTGACTGCTTTGTTTTCTTACATGTCATCACATTTTTTAAAATATTTAATTATACTCTCATCAGGCCATGTTCTGGTTATCACGGTGCAACCTCTGTGAAGCACTTACCTTGTTCTTAACTTTCATCTGGCTGTCAAAACAATGCTAAGTGTAACTGAGATAGGATACAAGGGCAGTGCCAGTAATTTGGAACTCTAGGGATCAACATTAATATCTCATTCCCCACCTCTGACACAAATGGATAAGTGGAGTACAATGGCAGTACAGTTGAGGGACGCCAGAGATCTCCATACATGCTGCTTGACTGGCATCTAGCTTGGGCAGGGCTCTAGTTTGCTGCTCGCATCTGCTGGAATTACCTTGTATTTGATAGATATAAAAATTCTTCCCTGTTGAGCTAAGTGTTGCTATGTTTTGTTTCTGCTCAGCTCTACTGCCTGCCAGCTCTGCTTTACTTAACATCTTAAGTTAAATGGTTAAAATGGTTTCTGTTATACCCGTCTTAAAGCAGCCTTCACTATGTTATAAGACTTAAGTCTCCTTTTCTCTTAATTTGCAGAAAGATCTATTTTTGGTTTGCTTGTGTGCTTTAGAAAACAGGTAATTTTGAAGTGTCATAATTTGGGGAAAACCTAGACATTTAAATAAAAATTTGGATGTCAATAGAATGTTTTAACACAACCTTAGGAACTGATCTAACATTAATTAGGTCTGAGAAATCATCCTCTATTGCTTATTAAAAACATCAAAAATCTACTAAAGCAAAGGAAAACAAAAGTGCCTACCTAAAACGACATACTTAAAGTAATGCAATGGTAACATTTTTGTGTACGGCAATAAAGGCAGGAATACAACCAAGGCATAATTTTTAGGTTTTCTTCCTTAATTTCTCTTGAACTCAGGGGAAGTTACATTAACAACTGTTTTTGTAAAAGTAACAGATGCAGTGCAATGTCAACTAAGGAAACTTTATCTTGAAATTTTCCCTGTGTGACTTTTGTCACAGGCCAGAAGGGACATCTAGAACTAATCTAGTCCTACCCTCCTGCTCAAAGCAGTGTTAGCTAGAGCAGGTTACTAAGGACTATGTCCAGCTCAGTTCTGAGTTCTCCACAACCTCTCAGGGCACCTGTTCCAATATTTTACCAACCTCACTAAAAAAGGGTTTTAAAAATGTTTAAATCAAATTTTCTGTATTTCAATTTGTGCTTCCTGCCTGCTGTCTTATCATGGGATATCACTGAGAAAACTCTGGCTGTGTCTTCTTTACACTATCCCATTGGGTATTTTATATATATCTTGTCAATCATGATCCCCTTCCAAACCTTCTCGTCTCTGGGCTAAACAAGCACAGGTCTCTCAGCTTCTCCTTGTATGTCAGATGTTGTATGCTCTTCAGGATATTCACGGCCACTGACTACACCCGCTCCTGTATGTCCCCTTCTCATTTCTACTAGGAAGCCCAGGACTGGACTCGGTACTACGGATATGGCCTCAACAGCACTGAGTATCAGGGAAAGATCAACTCCCTCAGCCTGCTGGTAACACTTCCTTATGCAATATACGAGGCTGTTGGCTCCCTCTGCCACATGGGCACAGCACTGGCTCATGTTTGACTTGGTGTTCACCAGAAGCTCCCAGGTCCTTTTCTGCAAAGCTGCGTTCCGGGTGGTTGACTCTCGGCCTGTACTGGTGTAAGGGTTTATTCCTCAGGTTCAGGACTTTGCAACACCAGTTTGAACACAGGACAACCACTTTCAAAGCTATGTTCACAGAGATGTACATTGCCACGCACCCCTGAGCTCCTCACACAGTTTCATTTCATGCAAAAAATTGCCACTGTCAACATACGTTTATCAGACTGTAGCAGAGCTACTGGTTTCAGTGTGCTAAGTACACGCAGAAGTACTTGCATTATGTAAGCATATCAAGTGCTTGAAAATACGAAAGGGACATCTACAAAAGTGTGTACACAGTTGTGCAGACGTGCATCTTAAAACACAACTCTGAGTTATCTTTCTGTTTACATCCCAGACTTGCATGTTTCGCCTATAAAGCTGACTCTCTATTTGATGACTTCTAAATTATCACCAGTGTTATTAATCCCATAAGGCAGACCTTCCAAAAAAAAGAAATTTGCATTCCTCCCCCCCCCGCCTCCTACTGTCACAAGTATTTTTCCTTTCTTTTTCTTTGGAAAAAAAATCATGCTGACTCATTTTCTTCCTGATTCACTTTCTCCAGTTTTGACTATGACATCTGCTACTGCAAAGGTGCACAATGTAATTAATTTGAGATATTTAACTGCTGATATTTAATTTCTGATCTATAAATACAGTGGAAAAAGCAATGAAAGGACCAAATCATACTCTCTTTCTTCAGAAGACATTCACTAAAAATCATTAAGAACTTTTAGTTATCACTGTGGTAAGTAGGAATTGACCTGAAGTCCTGAGAACACCACCACTGAAAGAAGAATTTACTTTGACTTGCATTCCTAAAAGATCATCAACTAGAATGAGGATATTTCAATTTAAATTCTTTTTCTTTCTAATCTTCTTTTCCTGAAAGCTATTATAATGTTGGTAAGCTCAGGCAGGCATCTGCTTTTTGAAAAAATTTCACCTATGCCTACAAGAAAAACACATAAGAGAACAAGTTAAGAAGAGGATGTAATAGCTATGAAGCCCTATTATGTTGCAGATTGAAATTTCCTTTCTTAATAATACTTTTTCTTTTGTAAATTGATTTGTAACATTTTCAAACACACCACAATGTAAAGATGTCATTATTCATCCTCAGCATTTTCCGAGTGAAAGACCTTCGCATTTCGACAAATCCTGAAATCTCCTCTGAGAACTCATATTTGCCAGATACAAAGTGTTCAGATGCAGCCTTTGGCTCAGGAAACTGCTAAACTACTGATTGCTGGGTAGTGGCAATATACTAGGGAAGCAATCATTCTATGCACAGCCTGTTTTTTATATGCTTTTTTATGAAATCTCTGCTACCAGCAGCCGTCAGATTTCAGCGAGATGGTCTAATCAAGGGTAGGTTTCATAATGTTTCATGATTCCTTGCTACTTTCTTATCTTTGTCATCATCTCCTTTGTTTTTCCTTCTCTCAGCTTTTCAAATTTAAGTGTGCCTTTCACTTCCTCCATTTCCCTAGCTGAACCTCCATTTGATGGCATATCAGTGTACACTTTTCCTACAGCTACCACTGCAGTATTCTCCTTCATATTACACCACTGTCCTACTCTGATGTCCATCTAACATTCCATAACTGATATGCTCATGATAAAAGTTTTTTCCTTCTCATGACTTCTATCTTGTTTAGTTCCCAATGCATTCTCTCCACCTCAGCATTTCTTTCCCTTCCTACAACTCCAAAATTTTCTTCCAGAGCTGTCTTTCTCAGCACTAATGGATCTGTTCTTGTTTCCTTCCTTTTTTCTGAGTCTTTGCACTTTTTCTCTTTGTTACCCGCCCTGGTCTTGCAGAACAGGTGAGTTAGGGAGCAAAACAAGTTTCTCTTCCAGCTGCCTGAATCAGGAATGCGTTTAAGAGTCTCAAATACTGATGTATTCAAACAGGAAGCATAAAATGAAGCTGTCTGTTAATTTTCCAAGGAAGACACCAGCACAAACAAGATTAATGAACTTAATGTTGTCTTAGACAGTGATGCCAACTTCTTGAAAAAAACTGAAGAGCGACCTGCCACAGCTCAGGTCACTCAGACTAACAGAACATTACTGATGACCTTAACTAACAGAACGCTGATATGTAATGAAATTTTACAGTCTAGTAACATAATTAGCTAATTGCTATCATTCTCTGTGGGTGGGAAAGCAATAGGCTTTCTTTAATGAGCTTTAGAAGATATAATTGGTTGTGTTATCCAGAAGTTCACACAGTGCAGTGCTCTGCATTTTGAACTAATGTAGTGAACTAGGTGAGCCTTTGTCCTATTTCCTGGCTACCAGTGGTTTCTGAGCAATACACCAGCCTCCTGACCATTTAATACTGAGGATGTCAGTATTACCATTCCTATCCCTAGGAATTATTTTTCTTCCTACAAAATTAGGTTTCAGATCCTATGCTATACGCACAACATCAC
>NW_010192594.1:0-4324 GCF_000695765.1 Mesitornis unicolor | reverse complement strand
GCTGAATTAAAGGCTGAACTTCAGAGACTATTTATCACTCCTCTCTTTTTCTACACCTAATTCTTGCTTCACCTTCATCTCCCATCTTTCCTCACGGATACACCACACAAGTTAAGTTGGCTCATGTGGCTTTCCTCAGCTGTAGGAGGGTGGGGATGTGAAGCACATCTTGTAAAAAGTCCGTCAAACCGAACAAGTAATTTCCAGAGGGTTTCTAACACCTACCAGTTGTTACGGATATCACATTATTATCACATTATTATTTAGAAGAGTTTTAGATTAGCTAAATGTCAATCCCGCAGCAACTGCACAACCTTGAGGACATCTTTCTGTATATGTCAGACTCCCAACTGTGAAATGATTACTTTAAAAAACTTCACGCTTCTAAATGATCATGTATCGACGGTTTTCTTTATGGGAAAAGACTAAAAAATCCAAGTTAGGTTCTGCTATTCAGATGTATTATTTTGGTTTGTATTAGTATCTCTTTTGAGTCTGATCAATTTACTTCACTACTGTTTGCTTCCACATCTTCAGTGCTACTGTGCTGAGGTAGTGTACACTGGTTAAAAAGAATGGTATCTTTTGGATGGTTGGTTATTATGTTGTTGGTTTTTTTTTTAAATAAATTCCCATACTTTAGTAAATTAAAAGCATATATTTTGTTTGAAGAACAAATCAGAGATTACAATATCAATTTAGGATATCAAATTCACAAAATCACATCTCAAAATGTTCCAGTTCTGGTAAAATGACCAACCAGCGTTTTCTTCTGTTTAGTTTGTTAGTGTGATCTTCCCTTATATACTAAACCTAGGACATATTTCACATATACATTGAAGTGATGGGATTAGGCAGAGCTGCTAAAACACCAAGTTTTTTTCCAGTGGTACACAACGGTTTATGGTGGACAAGTGCAGAAAGTTCTGACAAAGTGTAGTCAGAGAGAAATAAGTACAGAGGTACATGTGTTAATACAAATGCCCCAGTCACCACACTGTGAAGAACTCAAAAATAATTAGACTTTGTGTAAGCAGCATGAATTCTCGTTTCCTAAGACATGGATATTTATCCTGGTTTATCTTGTACAGAGGCATCGTCTCAAGTATGTGATGACATGTTCTGTCACCATGGAAAGGAACATATATAATGTAATATCAAAGAATTAATGAAAACATGATATGCTGACACAGCTTCAATCCTCACTTCAACACAACTAAGGATTTAAAAATATGTAGGATGTAAACACAAGTTTTCATAATAGTATTTGTATTCCCCCCACTTACATAATTTTTGCATAACTATTTTTTTGTCTAATTTTGTTAAGTCTCTAGTTGAGCTGAGCTAGTTGTCTCTAACTGTTCAATTAGCAATACCCAATGAAGGACTGGGCAGAAAGCTATTGCTATTTCACCCTTGAAAGGCAAGGCTTCTCCCTTGATATTTTTAAGTTGACTAGCGATACAGAGTAAAATCCTGTTCATCTCACATAAAAGCCCCTAGTGAAATCAGTAGGATACCATTTTGGTAAGGGGACCTGGATTTGACTCAAAATTGTACTATCATAAGGATATGATCATTCTGTAGATTTTGCGGTCGTACATCTCTATGCTTAAAACAGAAACACAAGTTAATGCTTTTCCTGAAAGTTTCCATAACAGTATTTAGCAAAGATGTACACACAAGTACAACTTTAATTAAACGTAAGTAGACTCCTACCCAGAAATTGCTGCTAGTTTTTGATGAGCCTGATAGGCCATCTCACATCCTCGGGTTCGAGTTTTGTGCATTTCTGCATGCAGAGATTGACAGGTGACTGAGACATCCCCAATGGAAATTACCAGCTCCCGATACAGAGCCACCTGGGTATTAAACTCCTGGACAAGCTGAAAAACAAAGAGGATTTACTTACATGAGACTTTTCACTACAGTAATAAAAATAATCAAGTCTATAAAAAAGTGCCAAATCCAAGGCTTATTCCCACTGCTCCCATTTTCATGGTATACAGGATCAAGTACCCAAGATTTAGTAAATGACTAGGGCCTCTGTGGCAGCTGCCTCTTCTGTGTTCATCTGTGTGTTCATCTTCTGTGTACACATTCTCTGTAAGTGTTCATTTGCAGGAAAGTAGTGTTTCTGCTTTTAATCTCTGAAAGTGTTTGAGTTATTAGTCTTAAATATAAAGCAGACAAAAACCCAGCTGTTTTACTAGTAGCATGAGGTTATTTTTTGCTATCATAAAAGACAAAAATATCTCCAGAAATTACTGCCTTTGCTCCTCCTGCTTCCCGATTAACAGTGCATTTAGGGACTGGAATGTTGCATTTGCTTCTACACTGGTGATTTAGCTAATTTATTGTGTAATGATTTCTGTTCTGTTACTGGCCCTTGACCTAGATTTCATACTTAAAATTGATCTGAAGTTATTGGCTGTGAAGATGCACCAGATAGGCACTTACCAGTTAGGATTCTAGAAAGGACTTTTTCCAGTGTATGTGTGGGAGAAAACAAAGAAGTAAATTAACAGTTCAACCTTTACAGAAATCTAATACCAGCAGATACACACGGATGCTACTGGATAAATGGTTAACTTTAACAGTGACAGAAAGATCATTACTGTTTAGCACCACTGATCCCATATGGGGGATTATATTTTAAGGAAACGAAACATTTGCTGTCTTCTGAAGGAAAACACATCAGACCATTTGCTCCACATGGTGGCGGGGGTGGAAGGCAGGGAGCAAAAGAACAGAATATTTATCTGTTTTTTGCTAATTTGACCTCAATTTCCAAACTACATAAAAACAGACAAGAGTAACAGCTCATAATTCTACAGCCATCATTACCACCATGAGTTTGACATATCCCTAAACACAAGCATGCCAAGAACCTGGATTCTATCAGATGTACTAAATTTTGAAAGTCAAGCCCTTGAATTCTCATACTCAGAAAATAAATGAGTATTGCATTCTCACTCTTCATGCCTCCCACTGTAATTACTGTGTATAACTGACAACCAGTACTGGGAGATGTTTTTTGACCATGTTTTCTTAAATTTCACTGTAAGAGTAGCAAATAGGTTTCTGTGCTTCTGGAGCAGCATAACAAACCCAGTATATCTGCATCCCTCCACTCTCAAAACCAAAAGCACACACTAAACAAAGCCCCAGGCACAATATTAGCTAAACCTGGCTTCAACTCTCTCATTCTGTTGCTTAAGACAATGCATAAAAGCAATGGAGAGGAAGAAATGTTTGAGTTGTGTCATAGCATTACCTATGCATCAAGAAAAAGAGAAAAGCGACTCATCCTGCAAGTGGTAACTGGTTGCGCCAGACACATTTTTCCAGTTCTCACCTGACATTCCCTGTCTGAGCAGAGGACGCATTCAGCCACCTCAGTATTGCCAAGGAAAACAAAACGACACTGATGTTGCAGCACTGAGACAGAGAACATGAAAAAAGACCTATTGGCTTTACTTCCTGAATCTTACTGCACCTTGACAACCCACCTGCAAACAATATTTTGTTTCTGATCAGTGAATTGTACAAAGCTAGCACTTCTGTTTAACAAGTCATACTGTGCTGTTGGGAATGAGAAAAATGGCAGGACCCAGTAGGATCCACTTGTTGGGTATATTTATAGATATTAATATTGGGTATATTTATATTTATATATATTTAAGTGTGGCAGCTTTTGTTCCCTGGTGCACTGGGAGTCGCTCTCAATTTTGAAGTATCAGAGTGGATGTCTGCTAACGCAATTTGCAGTATTAGAGGAAAAAAAATTTGCCAGAATCCAACAGAAGTAGCAGGTACTTTTCCAATGCTACTGGACAGAGCTTCAGTGAGATCCAGATATTTCAAGTGAAGCAGCAGCAGCAACTTCATTTGTTTGCTATTTCTGTCATTGGTTAGAGGAGCACTTTTGGAGGGCCCAATGTTCAGCTGGCTGTAGCTGGTGCTGTTTTGGAGGAAGGTGTCAGGATCATTTTGAACATGAACAGAGAAAGATGTCACACCATAATGTGACAGTCCAAAAATAACATGCATGCAGGTGCCTGATCTGAGGTTTTCCAACTGCAGCCAGCTACTGAGGGGATACTGGAAACAGGTACCACATATGTTACAGACAGAATTTCGGGGCCTCAAATTCTAAGCCCAGTTTTAGAAGAATTTTAGGGCAAGAAATTGGTTGCTGCACAAGACAGCAAGCAGAGAGTGCAGTGATGCAGTGGAGTCAACTATTTACCTATTTAAGCTTCAGTGAGTGCAAGTCTGGGGATAGATTTGGTCGGATCTAGTGAAAAGCAACTGCAGCTGC
>NW_010192593.1:10925-15994 GCF_000695765.1 Mesitornis unicolor | reverse complement strand
GAGTGTCAGGAGGAAGGAGCCAGGCTCCTCTGAGCGATGGCCAATGACAGGACAAGGGGAAATGTGAGCAAGCTGGAGCACAGGAGACTCCATGTGAACATAAGGAAAACTTTTTTCACTGTGAAGGTGACAGAGCACTGGGACAGGCTGTCCAGAGAGGTTGTGGAGTCTCCTTCTCTGGAGACATTCAAAACCTGCCTGGATGTGTTCCTGTGTGACCTGGTCTATGCGATCCTGCTCAGGCAGGGGGGTTGGATTGGATGATCTTTCGAGGTCCCTTCTAACTCCTAATGTTCTGTGATTCTGTGAAAAGGTATAATAACTGGGCCTGCAGAAAATTTAAGAGGTGTGTCATCTGGTTACTGGATTCTACAAGGTCTTAAGCAACACTGGAACTACTTTCTGTACAGCTAGAGAGATACTTGAACTTATCACGAAGACACTAATTACTTTAAAATTGCCCTGAGCAATAACATCAATAAGTTTAGGATTTTTCAATAATTAGTTTGGACTTAAATTCCTAAGACAGACTTTAAAACACCTAAATACTTTCGCTCTAGCTTTCCATGTCTCCCATTGCCAATGAAATTTAGATTAAGTCAGTCAACCTCTGAAGAGCTTACTTTTAAGAGTAAGGGCATGTGCAACTTTTTAATAAGCAATATGCAGTAGAGTACATATACAGTGCTCATTTTATAACATTAAATATATTGCTGTCTTCTTCACTATTTCACCAACTTTACCGGTCTGTCTAGGTCTTACTATTTTTAAGTGGAATGCTTTATTTTGAGCATTCATCCTTTTATCAGCACAGGTTTGATTTAAGAAACAATCAAAATCAGAAAAATAGTGCATGTGGAAATGTAGTTTGCATATGGCAACTGGTGCTTCTGTTTATTTCTTTGCAATGTTGCAGACTAACTTATTTGAGCTGATTATTACACATACCAGTTCAATTCATTCCGTGCACCATTTAGAACACCAAATGGGAAAGTGGTTACTTGCACAGTAAATATATAGGCATAACCAGTCCAAAACAGCACAGCCAGGCCCTTCACGTAGTGCATTTAGCTAGAAATGCACTAGAAACATCTCCAAAAGTCCCTGTTTGGAAATGACACCTGTCAGAGTTAATATGTGTCATCATTATCTCTCCGCTGTAGTCTCTGCAGATTTAGTAAGAACAATGATGCATATCCTTTGTCATTGTTCCTTCCCTATTTACAGAGTAGTTTTGACAGAATTTACAAGAAAGGTCAAATTATGTCCCCAAATGGAGTCCAAGGATTTTTCATTATCTCTGTTCATATACACGGTGAAGAAGATTTAGGACTCAACTATTTTTCTCCTTGATGACTGTCGCAAGAGCAATGGAAAAGATATAAGCAGCAGTACTTGAGGAAAGGTAATTATTCCAGGATCTGGAGACATTCAAAACCCGCCTGGAGACATTCCTGTGTGACCTCAGCTAGGTGATCCTGCTCTGGCAGGGGAGTTGGACTAGATGATCTTTCAAGGTCCCTTCCTGGGATTCTGCGATCTGTCTCAGACTCACAGGCTGGATAGCTTTCATTTTAATTCTCATAATATTTTATTTCACCTTGTTGTTCCTGATGAGTTTAGCAGGGGATAAAATAAAGCCAGCTCAACAAATCGACACACTAAAGTCTGATTCCTTTATATTCAAAGGTGTTACTCAAGGAAGTTAATGTTCAATCTCAGAAACAGTATTCACATGTCTGATGTTCATCTGTTGAGGCTCTCATTTATGTCTTCATAGTTCAGTTTCAAAATGCCACACCAAAAATTCTTATTCTTGATTGACTCATTTTGTAGAATAGTACTGCTGAAGAAGAAAAAAAAGGAATTTAAATTAAGTAAAAACTGAAGTTACTTTGATCTACTAAACAAGTTAAATTACATGAAAGGAAAAGACTACAGATCAAATTGACCAGGGGAGCAAACAGGCCTTGGAATGATATAATATTGATGGCTAACATGGACCAGAAAAAGATCCTGAAAATGTCTTGCGAGATCACAAAAGAACACATTGATAAAATATGAACTCACACTTTTCCTGCCTTCTAAGGACCATCTAATAGTCCTTGGCAAAGAAGTACTCTGCTATTAATAAACTGTTTTCAGAAGAATATATTCTGAAATTTTACCTATGGCTTTTAAAGTGAAATGTTCTCAGTTCATTTTCTAAAACCGCACAAACCATACACAAAGAAGAAAATTTAGGACGATGCAACTTTCTCATCAATAATTTAAAAAGAAGTGTGTTGCTTGTATTTGCAATTTCTGTCTGTATTAACAAATGCTACACTTCCATGAGTAGCCAAACAGAGAGACGAAAGCACCAAAAATGATTAAACAAGACACTGTTATCAATTATTATGCAAACTAATTGAGAGCAATTTGTGTATTTTTTGTGAAAGGAACAGAAAAAATGCAGTGAAAATGAAGGCTGACAACAATGCTAGTAAACACCACGGAAGAACTGAATAAAGAAAGAAGTTCATTTTAAAAAGGCAGTACAACAAACTGAGGCCTGAGCTTGACAGTGGCACTTATTTTAATGTTATCTTTAAGAGATTCTTTGAAGAAAAAAATATTTCCAAAAATTTTAAGCTTTGGCTTTTTAAGGCAATCCATATAATGTTTCAGCTTCTAGTCCTCTGTTCTTTTTACTGTAACTATTCTTCCTTTTTGAGTTTTGTTCTTATATATATCACCTCAGGTTAGTCCAGTGATAATCTCTGGATTGACCGAGTCTACAGTTTTGATCACAGAACAGTTTCAAACAATCAAAAATCACAGTCAAAGGGATACAGATTAGGAAGCAAAGGCCAAAGTATTTTCTACCTCTCCCTCTACTCCCCTACTGTTCACAGGCTGCCATGTATGAGACACAAGTTCAACAAAAGAACTTATTCAGTAATTTTACCAAATTGCCCAAAGCTATATTGTCTAAAAAGAAAATAACAAGAGACACCAAAGGAATCACCAGTTTGCTGCTAATGCAGAAGCTGGAAATTTGTTCAATACTTTGGCAATTGCAGGAAAGAGTACTTGAGCCCAAATCATGGAAGCAGACACATTCAAATGTTGGTCTGATTTCTGAATATTTTAGTCACCCTTAATACAGACTATTCATGTTTGGTTCGTTGTTTTTTTTTCTTTTGCTTCCTTTTTTCACAATTCTGTCAAAAAAACCCCACCTGTTCTTTCCTCTCTTTCATATCTTCGTATATTTTGCATGGTGGTCCAGCAGCTGTCAGACTTGGCGAGTTAGGATGAAAGATACCAAAAACCTACAAAACAAAAACTTATGATCCTGTGAAAAAGAGCTCATGCTTCACTGCATGGGGAACAGTGACTCCTGCAGGATGCCAGGTGTCTCGGATTCCCATCAGCTCCCAAATGGTGTAGCAATTTACAAGTTTGAGCCACAGATGATTTTAACCCTGACTCCGCATGCCTTCCTCTAACAGCTTGTTACTTATACAAGAAGCAAAATATCAGATTTACAGGAGAGAAATGCTACATACAGTCTCATTTTAAGAAACATATCTTTTTAATCAAAGTACAATTCCTGACTGAGATCTTTATAAAATATTAGCATGCTTCATTTTGACAGCTTTTGTGAAATATGCATTTATTTTAATGGCTAAACCTTTCACTTCCTTTCATATGCTGTGTTAGGTAATGTAAATTTGTATTAATCTCATTGACAATTCTTTCATGTATCTCTCTAGAGACTACACAAAATCCCCTGTGAAGGAAGAATAGTCTTGGCTTCTAGAAAGTTTTATTCCTCTCTAATTTTGCATGGATGGCTCTAGTAATGAAAACACTTTTTTCTCATGTTGTCATCTTAATTACAATTATATTTTCATTTGTTTCCATTTCACTTCAGCATCTATTCAGTGCTAAAAATCTTTATGAGTATTTTAAAATACATACATTCGCTCTCTTCTTGAAACTTATGATGCCACTAGAGATGAATGTCAGCAGTCAACGTTTCAGCCGTAAGCAACAGATGAAGTAGATTTCAATGCTTATTCTTCAGACAAAAAAAAAAGACAATAGATTTAATTTATGAAGCATCACCTGTAGTGTAGTCAAATATTTATGTCCAGTGTTTTGCTTACCTGACTTTTATAGAAGGATATTTTATGGCTGATGTAATGGTTTAAATAACTTTTGGGTTTTCAATTCCATAAAAACTCATTCTGTCTCTACATATATAAATTACAAAAATTTACAACGAATCCATGGGACCACAAGCTTTTCAGGTCACTCCACTCATAATTACAATTAATTAAAGTGTGCCAAAGAATGGACAGAAATTTATCACTGCTAATTAAACCTGTAAAGACTGTGTTAATTAGATGTCAGACTCAGTAATTCACATAAATGTTTGCTGCCAGTCTAAATTTAGTGAAAAAATAAATGCATTTATAGCTACTGTTGCAAGAAGGAAGATAGGTACTGCTGAATTAAAAGGGTTAAAAGCTTTCTATGCTACAAATATCATTCTTTACCTATATGCTTTTAATCTTGAAAACAGTTTGCAATAATTGTCTGTTGCTATTTTCTCCCCAAACTTAAATACCCATTTGATAGAAAGGAAAGGTAATGCCACACCAAAATTTTTGTAACGTCATATTTTCAGATACTGCTTATATGCATTACCATACATTAATTTGCAAGAGTTAATTACAAATTCAACATTTACTAGCACTTATCACACTACTGCATCATCTATGTTCTTACTCAGGAACATAACATTTATATTGTTCTATCACTCACAGCAACCAGGGGTTGATTCCACTGTGTTCCCTAAAAATTTATAACCAAAGCCTCCAATGCTGCAGCTGAGTCTTCTCACAGGACATCTCATAGTAGTCAAATGATTTTAGTTTGAGACACTATATATTGATTAATTTGAAAGTGAGTCATCAATTCAAGACATAAGTGATAAGTTTGAATGTAATAACATAAATAGTATTCTTTACATATTAGCTGCATGTACAGGTTATAATGACGACAACTTCACTACA
>NW_010192593.1:240-10894 GCF_000695765.1 Mesitornis unicolor | reverse complement strand
AGAGTCTTTCATCACAAAGAAGAGGAATTTATGGTGATACCAACTGAGAATTTTCACTTCTAAAGAAGGAAAAAAATGTGTTGAGGTGTCTAGAGTATCAATACAGTAAAGCTGCTATATATCAAATGGAGAGTATTATATAAGTTGTTGTACATTTTAATCACTGAAGTTCCAAATTGTATTGGTGGTTTTTGAGATTTATTTACTGAAATCCCTATGAATGGGCATTATTAAAAAACAAGAGACTTATCAGTCTGTGGAAGGAGCCAGGAATTTGTTCACCTGTGTTTACTGCTTTGAATCCTGACTCAGAGGGCTATCACATACCTATGACTACTGCCACTGCTTTAGGCTCTAGGATAGCTTTTATGCCTGGTGTGCACAGTACCTTTGAGTTAGCCTTACATTTTTCATATCACCTTCTATCTACTTAGCTTCAATTTAAATATTTGTCTTAAAGGCAATTTAGTTTCTGTGTATTTTTTTTTTCTTCTACTGTGAGGAATTTCAAGTTAGGCATATAATACAGAATAACTGAGACCCCATCCAGTCTCTTTTCATTTGAATAGTTCAACTCCCTCAATGGACCTGTTTAGATAGCCAGATCAGGACCTAGTTATCTTGGTTAACCCCAAGCCTTCATCGAGCAAAAGACTTATGAAAAAATCCCATTAGCTACTGGCATTCATTTATCCTCTATTCAATTAATATATCTGGTGAGACATGTCGCTGGAGGAAGTAGGTGGATGAAATGTTCCATGGCAATATTTGACTAATTAACAACACTTCTACTGAAGTATTTTTCTGCTCTGGGTTTGGATGTACAGGAAAGTGTCAGGACCAGGCTTGTTTCCATAAAAATTATGAAAAAAACCAAAATTATGATAAAAATTCCCACGTGGTCCATCTCTAGCTATTTCAGAAGAAATTCTAAGTATCTTGCTAAATGTATTTTCAGAAGTTACTCTCTAAATGACAATGTCCCAACCAAGTGCCAATAAAAAAATAAATAATCTTTTATCTTCTGGAAGAAATTTTTTTGAAGGAAGAGATGAGACCACATTCATGGAAACTGATTTGAAATTTTCTTTGAAGGCTAGTTTTTCATTACTCTTCCTAAGATTTTGCTTCAAAGTCAAACAGCCAAACTTAAGAGAATAACTATGTGATCAACAAGAATAATAAAGGAATAAGATTATTTACTAAACCCTCAGTCCTCACTTAAAAGATCAAAGAAAAATAACATAGATTAAAGAAAAAGAAAGCATATCAGATGGTTAGATGAGGATTTTCAGGAGTTATAGCTGAGACAGAATGTGTTTCTTCTAAATTTACAGCATCTGCTGATTTACCCTACTGTGGCCTCAGAGTTGTAACTGGATTCACATGGACAGTCACCCCTATCTGAGAGTCTACAAAGACTCCTGGGGCAAGTGCCTATTGACCAGAGCCAATAGCAGTCCCATTCAAAAGCTTGTAGGTTCACATTCTAAAATTTTAGATGCTGTATTACTGTTTTCAAATAACAGTTGCATTACTTCCTTGCTTCTATCATATAGACCTATATGAATACAATAGGGACTAATAATTAGGCTGTAGAAATAACATTCACAGGCAACATTGAACAGCTCCCTGCTGTCCCACCTCTCATAACTCAAAAATCTCATTAAATTATATTAGAATATTCCAGATATGAAAAACCTTATTTGCTGGAAGATAATCACCTTTCCCCAGAACAAAAAAAAAGTGACAATGTAGCCAGCAGTTACCAAAATAAATAAATATATATAGATCTCTGTTCTGTGACGTTTTATAAAGAATGACTTGAGAAATGAGAACCTGACATCTAATAATAATAAGTAATAGTGTTTGCTCTCTACATAGATGTAGCCTACACTTGCTCCAGATTCCACATACTGTATATTTACAAAGGAGACAACAGCTACCTTCTTATCCAGGGCAAAGGCTATGATTGTGACAATTCAGTATATTACTGGGGAAGAGCCTAAAGGACTACTATACTGTCCTAATTTTATTTAAACCTGTGTGAAAACTTTTTATGAAATCAAAAGAGACAAACCCTAAGGCACACATAACTGAGTAACTGTCTTCTTGCTTATCTGATAAACAAGACATTGGGTTCTCTTTGTTATGGATATATTTCTTTACCATCTTCAGTTCCTTTGATTTGAGCCAGAACAACTAGCCAGGAGAACAGTTACTATTCAAGATCAAAACTGTAAATATCACTGATTAATAGATTTAGAGAGCAACACCCTACTTTGAAAACATCCAGCAGAGATGGCTTATCTAGTGTTCTAGGAGAAACAGCTAACACCAATCTGGCCAGGTGTACAAGTCTCCCCTACTGTAGGTCCTGACATGGTTTGTTTTGTTCTGTTTCATTTGGGCAAGAAGGTAGGGGATGTTTTAAATTGGTTTTTGTTTTGTTTTGTTAAGTGCATTCATTGGCATTCCTTTCATATTTTCTTCTGGCTAAGTGTCCAATTAATACCCCAAAAACATTCTTCCCATCCTGAAGCAGCTGACTTAGTCACTTCCTTCTGCTCTGAACTCCCCATCCAAACAAAAAATCCAAAACATTGTGGGTTACTCGGAACGACAAACAATTGCTGTTTTTAAACAAAAAACTGACACATAAAACTGTGTGTACTGTTATCAGGTTTAAATAACACATCTATTCCACTCCCTCTCCAAAGCGTACTATTCTTTCTTTACTTATTTCTTCCACTTCTTTCTTCAGTCATTTATACAGTGCTCTGACCCACAACTCTTCAACTAAATCTTGCTGTGACACTGACAGATGCTTTCTTTCGGAGTTGATTTTAGCTGATTTGTTGGGTTGTGAGAGCCAAAGCACCCACAGATGTCAGCTGCTGTTCTATCAGACTTACTGGGACAATCAGATAAATTTGGAGCAGACAGTGAAAATTACTCCAAGAACAGGTTTAGAACAAGGCTAGAAATAGTACAAAACTATTATTTTATATGTGAACACACAAGGTTCCATCACTACAGTGACAAAATTGCATCACCAGTGAGACAGCTCTAGTTCTGTCACGGTCGTAGCATTTTTAAATTAAATGACTGTTTATACCAATAACTGGACCTTATTAGCATTGCTACACTGTGAAAATCAATGAAAGTAGTCTTTGGCTTAATGATCACCGCTCAGAGCTCATGGGAGCTGACTAAAGTATTAGCCAGGCATACCTTCCAGCGCTTGACTGTGCAGAGACACTGATGAAAACACAGGTGATTTCTCATGGACTTTGCTCTCAAATGCTGTTTACATTACAGAAGAGGAAAACAACAGCAACAAGATTCTTTCTGACACTTTCCTCTACACCTTAACCACACAGAATTTTAAAGTCCATGTCAGTTTATGTAACGTAAAGGTACAGTTTTGTGGTGGTGGTTTTTTTTTTTTGTAATTGTGTAACTAACCCTCTACCAACTGATGCTACAGTATTCCAAGTATCATAACCACATAAAGTATGTGGACCTTGTAAAAATTTAGCACAGTAACATTAATAATACATGCCATCCTGGCCAACCTGAGCACTGGGAAACAAAAAATGTGCCATAGGAGCAGAATAAAATGTCAGTGTTCACACTGTTTATCCAGAAAAGATAAAAAAAAAAAGGTAAAAAAATATAATGAAAGAGATAACATGAATTGTATTGTAAATTGTTTTAAAAACTGTGAGATATTCTGGCATATTTTATAAAATTACATGTAGTAAACTAAACACAGGAAGACATGTTCCCACACAGGTATCAACCACTATGGAATCAAAGATAAATACTATAGATTTTTATCTGCTCTAACCCAATACAATTGGGATAAAAGTAGTGTCCCAGACAAAAGTAATTCTACACAGGAAGTGGAAAGAACAGGGCAGGGCAATCTAACATAAAAGGAGAAGTGGGCAATGCAAACATACATGGAATATTAAAATGCCAAGGGCACAGAATACCAGAGATTTTTTTCTTGACAGTGGACCGGAAAAGACTGAAAGAACTGACTGCTAAGGAGCTCCCTTTTTCAAAGGTGAAACAAGAGGAGACATTCCTGGCAAAAGGTTTTAACCTCAAAAAGCAATTGATCCAAATCCCAAAGACCTTCCAGGGGGCATGGCTTTGTCTAGGCCTCTGAAATTCTGTTACTCAAATTGCAAGGTGCTTGTTTTTATATCTTCAGCAAACTGAAATTGTATACTTCCGATATCAATGCCACTGAAATGATGTAAACTAGTGTGCCCTGGAGATGTTGGAAAACTTATGCACAAGCAGCATGCAAATACTTAGGTGAAGAGATGCATTAAGGAGTCATTACTCACAGCTCAGAACAACCAGATTGCTAAGGATTGTGAAACAGTAGCAGATTGTATGTCAAAAGTATGCAGAGGAGTGAGGGATAAGAAGAAGCTAGCAATTAAAATAACCCTAGGATGACTAAAAGTATTGGAAATTTTTCCCCAAGTACTTTGCTTCTGATGTAATTTTTCTTTTTCGTCTTCTTTTTTTTTTTTTTTTTACAAACTTTCTCTTTTCAAAAGCCTTCAAGTCCTCTAAGTTGGTGGAATTTGCCAGAAAAAAACACTTGATTTTCAGTTTTTTGTCCTTTTTTTGTCAACAGTCTCAAGGTAGTGAAAATTATTTTTCAAATCTTACTTACTCTCTTATCAAAGTACTTTCTTTCAGGAATATCCTTGTGATACTTCTCACTTGCATCTGTTTGTGGTTTCTTGGCTTTCTAGTTTAGCACTTCTCTATAAAGGCAAGCAAGGAGAACCAAAATCACCTTGCTCAGCCTTCTAGTAAAATGACTGCTTCTAAATGCAAAAACATGCTCTGTACTTTGTACAGAAAAACTTTTTTTTTTTTTTTTATCTGAACTAAGATGTTTCACCCAACCCTCTGCACAGCATTTACTCCTACTACTGAGAATGGGAGGGAAGGAGTTACAAAATGTGACATTAAAAAAAAAATAAATAAATATAACTAAAACCAAGCTCTGATCCTGGAAAACAAGAATTGTGTAGATGTTGCTTCAAATCTTCAACCTTTTTATAATATTACAGTATATTTCTTTTCTTTTTTTTAAAACTGAGCCAATAAATCTGGGGTTTTTTTAGTACAACATGCATAATCCTTTTTTCTGCTTAGTAAGAACAATATATTTTCATTATCTCCTGTGGATACTTGAAGTTTATAAAGTGATTTTTGGTTATTATATTTCCAAGTTGAAAGATTTAAGTACAAAGCCATTTTCAGTTAACACTTGCTCTTACTCACATGCTTCAACTAATACAAGATAGTACACTATATTAAAAATAAAAACAAACCAAAACCACAACACACAGCACAGGAAGTCTGTGTGACTTTATGTAGAAAATATACATTACATATACAGATATGATGCTCTGTATATCCCTCTATGACTATCACACAGGAAGTTCCAGCAGAATTTCTGGATTTCACTTGAGCCTATATCAGGTGTCCTTACTTTGGGGCTCAGTTCAAATGCCTGCACATGAACCTAGTGTCCACTGTGGTGTTAAAGAGTATCCTGCCTGCTTTCTTATTGTCTTTTCCATAACATAATGGGTCACCCATAACTGAAGCATCTTATATTGCAGCCCCACGTAGATGTTTCTGAAGCTAAGAAGACCAAGTCTCACCAGATTTTCTCTGAAAATGATGGCCGCATGGTCTGTAAAGAGTATGCAATACTGCAAGGAAACTGAGTCTGGTTTGCATGTGTCAAGTGGCTGCTTTGCATATGTGGTGTACCTAGCACTACAGGGATATAGCAGATTTAATGGATTCAGCCTTTACATATGTAATATAACTACAAAAAAAAATCCACCTTACTAAACATGGTTTTACTAGACATAGCTATAATAGACAGCATTTCCAGATAAGGCATATCCTGGCTAGTGCCATAAAGTCAATTAAGGCTGCCAGATACACCACAATCCCAAATACATGTAAATTTTTCAGGTACCTCAGCACAACATTTCTAGGTAGAAACAAGAGAGAACATCCACAAAAATTGTATAACACAGCCCAAATATCTGGGGTCAGATAAACGGGATGGGAAGCTATTATATTTGGGTGTGGTTTTCCAAGTCGCTGATGGAACTAGAAAATGCGGCTGTTTTGAATCTTCTTCCTAAACCACATCTATTCTAGAAATAGCTTCTTTAAAATAAAGAGATTAAGCTTTTCCTCACTGAAATATGGACAATTTTGCTTAAGGCTACAATCAAATACCAAATGCTCTCTTCACTGAAGATTAGGAAGCCCCTGCAAGAAAGATGAAAGCTGTGGATGTCGACTAGAGGTCAAGAAGCAGAAAGAGGTTTTCATACATTTTTTTAAAGCACAGGATATCTTGACTCTGAAATCTGTTTGATTATGTCTGACACAGCCCTATACCTTCACAAAATGTTCTGCTTTCATTACATTGTATTGCTTATGAAACAGATATGAACAGGAAGCCTAGAAATTTTATGAAATCTAACCAGACACTGTACTGTTAGCCATACCTGTCTTACACTGCATGAAACTATAGCTAGCTATACTTCTTTCGCTTGAAAAATATAAATATGCCAAGACCTACAGAATTATAAAGCTATGCCCTTTGTCATTTACCATAAACTAAGACCAATAAATATTTACTCATATGTTAAAGCTCTTTGGTTTTTTAAGCCTCCTGCAGTACAATCTCATCTTGCAACTGAATCACAGAGTGTAAATATTTAAACAAATATTCCAAATGAATAAATCAGTCTGGGAAAACATTGCTTTTATTTCCCAAGAAAAAGAGGTCAAATTTAAATTGATGGCACTTTTTTCTTCTATGTATAACTTTCACAAATGGTTTCTACTTCTCTTCTAATACTTGAAAATAACAAAGCTTCTTATTTTTCAAGTTGTATGGTTTCTTTCCCTTATTGTCTTTAACAAAACTAAAAAGCCCCCCCAAAAACCTAAAAAACCAAACCAAACAAAATTAGTAGTAAAAACTATGTTGTTAAAGGCAAAATAATATAATAGACAGTTGTAGAATATAATAAAATATACATTTTCATAAAATTCTGGCCTCTACTCACCTTTTTGTTTAAACCAGAATTGTATATAACATGCATTCACAATCAAGTGACATGAAAATATTTCATTATTATGTAACAAAATATTGTTTGACTATTTTTTCTCTACTTCAAAACTATATTGAACTACTTCAGAAACTATATTGAGAGTATTCTACAAGATTAAGGTATCATCACTGACAATTGCTACGTTACAAAAATATCCTTTGAAAAATTCTACGTTGCCAAGATGATATGTATGATAAAATGTAAACCCAAAAATCTTGTTGTCCTTTCAAAATGCATTAACAAAATTGAGAGAAACATGCTATTTCTAAATAAAATCTGAAGCAAGAATACAACTGTATTGTTTCTTTACTCCTAATAACTTGTTGTATGACTAGTCATATCAGGAAAACATTAATATTAAAATTTAATGCTATAACTATAGTAACAAGCCTTTAGATTTGCAAAAAACTGCATGTATGTTTCACTGAATTATTCAAATTATGCTAGCAGAGTGAAAAAAGCAATTGTATACTTAATAATAATGGAAAATATGCATTTCTGAAGTAGGGTTTTATTTTCCACATTTGATAGTCTGCTTTGATCTTCTAACTAAGGAAACATGTACACATAAGTTAAGATGTTATAATCTACTTCTGAACAAAGGTATTATACTAAATCAGGCTCAAAATAAGGTTGTATCTGTGTTTTAGATGTTAGTTACCACCTTCACTGATTTATTAAGCAGTAAGCACTGAAAAGTGTAAGATCCTGAAGAGCCTCTATATAATTTGTATTATACACATTAACTGTTTGTCTAATCATACACTCGGAATTTAGGATAGTGGCCTACAACAGGAGAAATGGACCTCTTTTGTAAGGATGGCACTGTAAGTCAGTAGTACAATAAAAGATATTCATTGGTCTGGTTGTATTCCAATATAGATTCTCATACCTGTATGGACAAGAAAAAATCCATGGTATCAGCCAAAACATAGAAGTAACCCAAACATCATTCCCATAAAAGTGCAAAAAAAGTTAGGTAACTGGCACCTTCATATTGTTTTTTCTACCAGAAAGTTGCATTTTATTTCCATCATTCATTTCGAGTAAAATTTTTCATGTACACATCCTTGAAAAAGTCTGAGGCTTTGAGCAGGTGGATAGGTAGAACCTAGGTGGACAACCCAGGGACCAGAAAAATGACAGGACTTTCTCCATGACCCTGGAAGCACAAAAAGTTCACCTTTTGCATAAGAATTTGATACATGCTTAACTCTGTTATGGCAGATTTGGGTGATATAGACCTTTTTTTTCTTTTTTTTTTTTTTCCCTTTTTTTTTCCCTTTAAGTGGATCCTTGAGAATGCTTTGGTTTAAAAACCAGTAACACAGTACTCTCTTAAGTTACTCATAGAAGGATAAGAGGCTATTCAGTATAAAACTTACGTTAAGGAACTGGATATTTTCCAATGTTTCTCATTGCACAAGTTCCAAACCTACCTCTGGATGTTCAGACAAAATAGCATCTTTATGGACCATTAATTCAAGCTGATGTGCTCAATACTGCTTACGAAGATGAAATATCAAACTCAAATAAATTGTCACCATTGAACAATTTCTTTTTATTTCTGAATGGATCATCTTCCCAAAGAAATAAAAAAACACTACCCCCTAACTCTTCTATGGATTAAGAAATGAAGAGTATTTGCATCAGTAGCAATTAAGCCTGACCTTGATTAAATAATATTATTCCCAGAAGAAATATTGCTGACTTGCAGTATCTTAGAGGATAACTGGGAAGATAATTCAACTTCATTATAGAGAAAAATCTGTATCATGAAATTGCTTACTGTTGCTTTCTAACAGCTGTACACTTATTAGGACAGGTGGGCAACAATCTTGCAAAAATCTAATTTGTGCTTTCACTAAGAAAATGAAAAATTTTCATTACTTCTAGCATTAGTCTGAAGGTACAAGTCTCACCATGCCAAACAGATTATTAAGGAGCCACCATTTATCTTAATTAAGGTTCATCTTAATCAAGGTACTGTCTATGAGACATAATGCTACTTAAAACTAAGATTCTTAGCATAGCTGCATGGTTCCCACAGGGAACATCTATCAGGAATTAATGTATAACTACAACTTAGTCCTGCTAAAAGGGTCAAGAAAGAAAATAAAGCGAAGCAACAATTAATGAAAGCAAACATAAATAGTCTCTTATCTGTTGCTTAAATCATTCAAAGACCAACAACGCAAAGTCAGTTTTGTCCACAATAATACAAACACTGGATATTTTCTTCAAAAGTAAGTTTTTCCAAATATGTATTACTAATTTAAATGGAATTATGGCTGAGTTCTCCAAAATGAAGATCAGAATTTGATCCATCCTAAATATTTTGGCAAAACTGGCATTTTAAAATATTTTCTTCAAGTTTCTTCTTCGCTTTTGTAGACCCATTCTCTACAGAAGAACCCTCTCCTACATTTAAGTAAGCAGGAAGTGAGGTCATACTGGAAAAGACCACATTTCATGTCGTTTTAGAAAGCTCTCTCTTTCATCTGCTCTGTTTTGAATCTAGAGATTACTTGTCTCTAACTTCAGGACTTAAGAATACTGTACTGAGAAAAAGGTATTTTTGATGATCAGTTTATCCTTTTTCAGAACAATGAAAAACAACAGCTTGCTTTAATCAAGAAATTTTCAGAACATCAGTTGCATATTAAGGTAGTAACAGGCAAAAGAAAACCATTATTTTCCTTTCTAACTTCTAAATTATACTTTTGCCTTCTTTCCAGAATCCAATTTAAATTGTGGTACAGCTGTAAATACATCCTTCACATACCAGTGAACTGGGTAACTCAGCCGATAGAGAAGTGCCTTTCTTGGCTGCATAAGGGATGCAAGAAAGGAATGCAATGGCTATAGCATGTTTTGTGATATACAGTCTTGTGCATTGTTCCTTTAAGTAGCCTGTCTTTCCAAACTCAGGAAAAATGAAGAAAGACTATAAGAGAAGCATTTTTCCTAGTAACTGCAACAGTTGGTAATTCATCAGTGTAGAGCTCACCAACCGGCCTGGCTGATTCCCAGAGTTGAAAATAAAATAAGCAGACAAGCACACTAGAGCAAGTAAACTTCCACAAAGATTAAAACTCTAAAAGAAAAAGAAAATAAAATAATCAGCTCAACACTCTGTTTCTGTAAGCAGTGGCTATCAACAGAAAGATGACAATCAAAAAGTACCTGCACCTCCAATAGTACATTTGAGTGCTCTCAGTAGGTTTTAAATTTTCCATTAAGTAAGTATTGGGAAACAGTCACTAGAGCAAGTAAACTTCCACAAAGATTAAAACTCTAAAAGAAAAAGAAAATAAAATAATCAGCTCAACACTCTGTTTCTGTAAGCAGTGGCTATCAACAGAAAGATGACAATCAAAAAGTACCTGCACCTCCAATAGTACATTTGAGTGCTCTCAGTAGGTTTTAAATTTTCCATTAAGTAAGTATTGGGAAACAGTCAT
>NW_010192593.1:0-206 GCF_000695765.1 Mesitornis unicolor | reverse complement strand
TTTCCAAAGGAGAAGGTGCAGAAGTGAAAGGAAATCGGTGATAAAAGTGCACATTACTTTCCATAAATAAACAAATAAAAGGAAAGCAACAGTCCTACATTTGGAGAATAGTCAGTCTTGTGTTTAGGGAAGGCTAACATGAAAGGTTAATAGGAGCTTATATTGTGGATACATTCTAGATTTTAAAAAAAAAAAAAAATGGGTAG
>NW_010192592.1:0-5815 GCF_000695765.1 Mesitornis unicolor | reverse complement strand
CGAGGTCCCTTCCAACTCCTAATATTTTGTGGTTCTGTGAAAGTTCAGAAATGCCTCATAAATTCTTTCCCAAGTCATTCCTGGTTTCTAGTTTGCCCCATGGCCTCTTGTCCAGGAGAACATGTCAGGGTTGAGGTGAAGGACTATCACTGTGCTTTCTTGATGCTGTTTCCAGTGCAATTTCCTCACGGACTCATTTTAAGTAGCAAAAGAGAGGTCCACAATGCATCAGAGCGAAGGAGCTCTCAGCCCCTGTGCTGTCCTTTGCTCCTTAAATTTCTAGAGGCTGTTTCTCTTCCTAAAACCTCATAAGCTGGGGGCTTCCCAGATCGCTGTCTGTGGTAGTGTAGCTTTGTAGGTGCAAGAGTCGGGGCCAACCCCAAACACCCTGTTTGCACACCAGTGCTACTGGCTGTGCCTGTATGCTGAAATTGCTTGTCTTTCCATCCCTGCAAAATGTCACCTAAAACTTGCCTTAGTTACTGTCACCTCAACAGACTGCAGGGCCAGTCACTCATTTTTACCATCCTAACTGCTTCACACCTGTAGGCAATGTGTCATGTCATGTTGGCATGTAGTTATGTGCCATTAGTACATTTATACTAACAGATAAGGGGAGTAACAGATTAGGGGATGCACTGAAAACCTTAAGGCCTGCTTCACAGAGAAGCAGGTGGCAGTGTTAGGAACAGGCATGCTCTGCAAAAAACAAACCAGGATATCTTTGTAAAAGAGGAAGGCAGGTTCTGGGTTAATCAGCAAGGAAGCCCATAGCTGAAAAGGCAACACCCTCTCATGGTGCTGGGCTGGCTCCTCCATAGTTTAACCCCAGCTCCAAAGTCCAAGTTGTTACTGGGGGCTGTGACCACCATGGACCAGAAGTCCTGCAGAAAAACTGTGCTTCAGGAGGTGGAAAGAGAAGATTGCTCTGACCAAGAAGAAAAAAGTCAAGATCAGGACTGTCTAGGCAAGAAACTCAAACCTTCAAAAACCAGACAAAATCAGTGTTGGGCTTTGGGCTTTTTTTGTTTCCTAGATCTGTAAACAAAACCTGGCTTTCTAATCTGATTTTGAGCACTGGTCTGGTGTTTTGTTCACTGGTTTTAGCAGCACCCAGGGGAAGCAGCAGCTGAATTCTAGGCCGATGCAGTCTCTGATAGGTATCAGCAGTTGAACACGTACACTGATTTTAATCAGAGGGCTGCGTGAATGTTTGTCAAAAAGTATACATCAAATCTCCGTGCCTGGTAATCACCATGAGTCGCAGCCCATGGGGCTGTTCTGCTCTTCTCTTGGATGTTTCTCCTTCAGTGCCTTGCTTATAAACTGCTCACAGTGATGCACAGTCATTGACTAATGAGAAGCCAGCTGTTACTGCAAGAACTCTTGAGATACCCTTTTCATATGACTTTAATAAAGCTGTGTGTGGAAAAATGCTCCGATATTGCCATCAAGACCACAATGAAATTACAGAGATTCGCTGTTCTTCCAAATAACTTGCAGTAGGTGCAAGCTGAAGTGTGCTGGGAGGCAGTGGTACATGTGGCAACGACCTCCTGTGCCTCACATCGTGGACACTTACTCTTTCTTGGCTGTGTGAATGAGCAGCTGTAATACTGCAAGTGCCATTGCCATAGTTACTGTCACACAACATCCTCTTCCTTGTGATACTCCAAAGCCAGTTTCAGGTCTGGTGTGAGAAGTCAGTCATGATTTCAGTCTAAAAGTGGAGTGCTTGTGTTTAAGAGAGGGAGGAGAGAAAGACAACGCAGGTTAAACCCAGAGAAGCAAACAAGGGGGTGGAAAGCAAAGACTATTAGTGAGTGCTTTTTCTGCCACACCAGAGATTTGTCCTGCTTGCTCACCGGCTTCCTTCACTGTTTAAACACTGCAAATTGTGTGATACCACGTTGCTTTTATCTTCATACTTAAAATCAGATCCCTTATCTAAAAAGATACTTAAATAACCAGATATATCCTTAACCTGCCCCTGTTTTAAGGCCTAAAACCATGTGGTCTTCTCCATTCAGGTCTACTCTCTCGCTTTTCTGTAGGCAAAATGTGTGACCCCAGCCGTTCTGGCATGCTGAGCACTTGAGTACAAACACAGACCTAGCATTTCTGCAGAGACCGCAAACTCTGGGACTGAAACCTGAGCAGCAGCGACTTCTACTTTCTATTTCAGCACCTGGAATGTGTCTGGATACAAAGCTATCGCTTTTAAAGTAAGAGCATTGAAAAGCTGTGTTTAGAAAAGCCACGAGGGAGATAGGGTAATGTGTAGTTCTCTTTGTTCCCGACAATATGAGAACTTCCACAATTGCTCATTAAGGCAGGAGCTGATACTTTAACAAAAGGCAGACTTCCTCTGCTTCATCCCCAGCAGACACATACGTGTGAAATAAAAGCATTAGAAAAGGACAAAAGACACAAATACTCTTAGAATGGTGGCACAGTTTAAATGCAAGATGCTTGTGTCATCTTCTCTAGCTTTAAAAACAGCATGAACTCCAATACAGGAGAAATCTTGGTTTTGTTTGCAGCAGCAGGTGATGGCTGCAACTGCTCAAATTACTGCTACAGGAAACACGAAACATTTGCCAGGTCACAGACAAGGTGATGGGAAAACAAAATACTCCATCACGTGTGCATCAACTGAAAGTGGGTTTTAACTGTTGAAAATTTTCAAGCAGTAATTAGTGTTTTTAAGTACTAACTGATACAGAGGTACAGATTATGAAGTTACATTACAAACTCTTGTAGTTATTTCCTTAGGTGCTGAACCTTTGAGACTCTCACCTCTTCAACAGCACCTCTGGAAAGGCCTTGTTTTGATGCTTCAAACACGCAGTGCAGTGGCTGATTTGGGGTATCCACCAGGCAACTTTTCATTGCAGCAGCGTGACTGAATTTGCCCCGGATCAGCTGGTACTTGGGGAAAATCAAGGTTCTCTGGAAGTGCACAGTATTTTTCAAGATCCTGGTCTTCTCACTTTTATGTGTCTGAGAGATCAGCTTCAGTAGCTTACACTATGCTCCCCGAGCCTAAGTGATAAATGGAGGTGATGGAATGAGAAAAAACATCTTGTCAAACACAAAACAAAAGAATGAATAAACATAAGTTGAGCAAACGTGGCAGTGGGAAGCGTGCCCATGCACCACATATCCCTTATGATACACATTTTCTGTATATACAACACATTCACTTCATTCTTCCCAGACTAGATGTTGCGTGGGTAGAGAAGGCTCACAGTAAAAATGGGAGACTCTTGCTTCCAGTAAACAGCGCTGCCGTCTCTCTGTCTAGACTTAGAGCAACACTGTCTGAAGAAAAAAGAATAACCAGGCCGTGGGTTTAGATTAATCTGATTTTCAAAGACGTTTTCTACATGCCGTTGTAAATTGAAATTGTTAAGTAGTTCCAGAAGGTCACAGAACATCGGATGCTGAATTTCACTCATCACTAATAAGAGGAACTGGCAGAGGGTGCAGGGAGATCTGACGCTGTTACAGCCTGCACTTGACAGTATTGGCTTGGCTTTAATTAGTCTTCAGAGGAGGCAGCAGTATGTTGACAGCACCTTTATGAACTGGCTCATAAAAACATTTTATTAATCCCAGCACAGGTCACAGTGACCACATATTAACTGAACTGCTGTACTGCACAGGAAGGAAGGACTGCTGGCAATACCTCAAGATGAAATATAGACAGCTTTCTTTTCTAAAGGAAGGACTTTTGGCTTGCCTCTTAAGAGCAGTACAGCTGTTGTTAAGGTAGGGCATTATAAGTCTAATAATAACAACGCTGTTGTGACTCTGGCCTGTTCACTAAATTTTGGACTTTGGTAGCGGGCAGTGTCCTTCAGAAGAGAAAAAAACAAACATCAAAAGCAAAAGATATGTCAGCATCTTGAATATTCAAGCTTGTATTTTCAGCACGTTGCTATTAAAACACAAATGAGCCAGGAAATATCAGCATTGAGGCTGACTTTGCAACCTTTGTTTTCCCCCCTATGTCTCGGCAGACGTTACAATAGGATCACGAAATTGTGCTGTAGGGTCCGTAGTCTGCTGCAAAGCACAAAACAGCTTTGACTTACTGCTCTTGAAAGTACAACTATCCTCAGGCCATCTTCTCGGTCTCTAGCTGCACCAGCATGGGAATCTGGAAGCAGAATCACAGAGGGGCTTTTCTAAGACACTTGATACCTGAGTTGCTCGCAAACACAGTCTTCATCTGCTTGGCAAAGGAGAAGGGACCTGCTGCCGTGGCCCAGCCGTGGAGGAGGTAGGTGGTAAGGTCTGAACAGATGTAAACCCTGGTGTGAGGTGCCCCGACAGGGTCCTGGCCATCTCCTGCATCTCTACAGCTAGCCAATAGGCTCATTTTGGATCAATTTGCACTTGGATTAATCTGTAATCAGAAAAAAACCCCCTAGGATTTAGTGTTTTTATAATTTTCCAGACTATTTTCCTCTTAAAGTTGGCAATTTTTAAACATTCCAGCTGGTGGACCTGTGTGGCACAGCCATGGAGCCAGGGTAGGAAAAGGACTGCCACGTTCACTGTTTCTAGCCATCAGTGGCATATATACATGCACTGAGTTTGTTTTTTAATTCCCCTCTTGCCCTCTACTGTGCTGAAGCCAAAGAGCGGAGAACAGATTTTTCTACACACGTACTTTCTTATCTTGCAGTTACAGTTCTTTCCAGATGAAAACCAAAGCGTGAGCCACTGAAAGTGGACGGGCTGTTACTAAACGGGGAAAAACCGATTCAACTGACTGCTCATCTTTTGCATTAATAGATTTGATTTCAGTTGGAAGGGACCGACAATGATTGTCTAGTCCAACTAAAGTGTTGAGACAATTTAAAGCATCCGAGTTGCAGTTCTGTACTGGTTTAACTTGACTAAGGTAAATTCCGATTTTTTTAGTGAAGGGGAAGCTATACCATGCCAGCACATGGTTAGGTTGCAGTCTTTCAATAGCTGTCTGCCAAACTTTTCTTCTGTCTGGTCTCTAGCTTTGCTTCAAGCCTTCTAACCTGGATGCTTCTCTAATTGCGTAATTGTGTTTCTCTCATTTATAGCAAGCTACTGAATGGAAGAGCTAGTTTTGTGCATTTATTTTACAGATCCAAGATCTGATCTAACCTTATCATGAAAGCTTCTAAGGATTCAACTGTCACATTAGTCTAGTTATGATATCCAAGTAATTTACTCTCCATTATTAAATGTACTCTTATGATCAGCTTTTTACACTCATTTAATCTGACTGAATATTGCTTCCACTAATCTGGTGCTGGCACGTACAAATTAAATGAATTAATTTAAGCAGGCAGTAATGCAAAGGCTAGAGTAAGCCTGGTGTTTAAGGTCCCTTTCTGAAATCATGCTGACGATTGTTGCTTTTCCCTCTCTCATGATGTTGCCATTTATCATATCTTGCTGATGACTCAATGTAACTAATACTGCAGCCGAATCAATCTGCATTTCCGTGGCCCGGCAAAAGGACGGCAGAAGATGCCATTGGTGCTGGGGAAGGCCGTGCTGTTGGACGGAGACAGACTTCCCCCAGGCACAATGAGGTAGGAGGCCAGGACCCGGCAGACGACCTGCGCCGCCACCACCCCGCCCAGCTTCTGCGCCCAAAATGGCGCCGTCCTGCAGGGAGCGAACAACCTCCCCGCTCGCTCCCAACTCTCGCGAGACCCTGGCAAGCTCCCCGCCTTCCCCTCCTCCCCCATCAGCTCAACTCTCGCGAGATCCCGGCGCTCTGTCAGTAGAGCTTTTGTTGACGGGCGGCTGCGGTCCC
>NW_010192591.1:0-1178 GCF_000695765.1 Mesitornis unicolor | reverse complement strand
GGCCGGGCTGCGCCGCCATGACCTAGCTGAAGCGGGGCAACGAGGGCGCAGCCGCGGCCCCCCGCAACCACAAGGCTGCTCGCAGCCCTCCTACGCTGAAAACGCAGGAATCCAGTTAAAAGGAGTCCATTTTGCAGAGATCAGGTGGAATCGCTTGCCCCGGCACACAGTGCAAGTCTATTGCAGAGAGGTGCAGATCCTAATCGTTAGATTTCCTAGACCCCAAAATGCTATTAATAGAGTGGATCTTGGGAGTTCTTCCCCCTCACCTGAAGCAGAGCACAGCTGGGTGCAGTATAATAAGGATAATTAAATGACACGATTGTGCATCCCAACCCCCTGGCTTCTTCATATCCTGGCAAGGCCCTTAAGTGCAGAGGATGGCTGCTCTGACATGAGCTTTGCTGTGTGTTGATGGATTTGGAAGTTTTTGGTGTCACAGACATCACAGTCCCGTGGCTGCCATCTTGACTTACCCTAACACTGTGGCCTGTCCAACAGGAGCCGGGCCATGCATCATGCTCCTGCACTAAGGGACAGTCCTTGGCAGTGAGGACACAGAAAGGCCATCAGTGCTGGAATTGTGAATTATGTGCCATTCTCAAACAGTTCTACTAATGCTTTTCTACAGTATTTCAAGCCTACCACGCCATCACATTTTGACATTTTTGAATGATCGCCTTTGGAAAGCACTCAGGGGAGCCAACCAGCACAGGAGATTCTGCATGCACCTACACACGTGATACATAAAATAGCGTGAAGTGTCCGTGTGCCAGAGCCAGGCAATGCCTGCTGAATTCAGCACTGCCAGAGAGCATCGGGGCTTTACAGCCCCCCCGTGACCGCTTGCATCCCCCCGCCAGCAGCCTCGCTGCAGGAACCCTGTGTTAGCGCCCAAACTGCTCTGGGGCTGAGCTCGGCGAGGCGCCACTGAGGATCTGACCGGAAGCATGAATGCCCGCCGGGCGCACGCCAGCTCTGCACTGGCTGCTGCGGCTACTGCAGCCCAGCTCCCCGAGGGCAGGGGCTCAGGTGAGCTCGCTGCTTCTTCGGGCCTAGTTGCGCCGCCAGACAGAGCAGGCCGGAGATCCCCTTCTCACCCCGCAGCACCACGGCTCCAGAACCACTGCCCACCCGCGCCGCGGGAACTTCCCGGGCGGCGGCACCGCCCAGCCCCG
>NW_010192590.1:0-10435 GCF_000695765.1 Mesitornis unicolor | reverse complement strand
CAGGAGGAAGGAGCCAAGCTCTTCTCTGTGAAGTCCAATGATAGAACAAGGGCAATGGTCCCAAGCTGGAGCACAGGAGGTTCAATCTGAAGATGAGGAGAAACCTTGTGAGTGTGAAGGTTATGGAGCATGGCCCAGGCTGCCCAGAGAGGTTGTGGAGTCTCCTTGTCTGGAGACATTCAAAACTCGCCTGGATGCGTTCCTGTGTGACCTAGTCTAGGTGATCCTGCTCTGGCAGGGGTTGGACTGGATGATCTTTCCAGGGCCCTTCCAACTCCTCATATTCTGTGTTTCTATGATTCAAAATCCATCTTTCATTCAAAAAAAGTCTGAACTGAAAATTTCTGAGCAGACTTAAAATTAATACCTATATATCCATAGAGAGAGTGGAGATTTAGACAGTAAGCTCTGAGGAGCAGGAGAAAGGTTTTTGTTTTGCAAAAAATCACAGTGGGCTTTTATTTAGCCAAGGGTATGTCTCATTATTGAAACTAATCTTTGTTGATACCAAAAAAGCTTTCTCATAAATAAACACTGTGTTTGCTCATTATGGTGTGATACAGGTGTAATTTTATTGACAATTAATCAAAAACTAAAAGTAAAGGAGCTGGGAGTTACCAAGATGGTTACTGAGATGGCTTATAAATTAAGAGTGTAAATTGAGTCTCTGTATCATAGTTTAGATTTCCAGATAAGATTTCCTTAAAATATATGCATTAATCGAAGAACTATCATAACAATAAAAGCATCATGGTGAATGCTACACTTCTCCCACAATGGCATGAGTCTATGTACAGCTTAAAATTTTGAAAGAATTTTAGAACTCCTGAATTAGTGAGTACATCAGTGCCTGAAGTTTATGTATCTTCCTGACTAGGGATGATGAAAGGTTGTTAAACTCTGATGAACATTACTCTGACAGGTGCATCTCAAAGAATAGGGTGTTCAGAGGATGTTGAAAAGTGAAATATAAGTGAAATAAGAACAAAACAAACAAAAATAATTTGTGAATGCCAGAACTTCAGAATTCTAAGATCCTAAGAAATATGCTCAAAGTGGGTTAAAAAATGTTTCAAAGCAATCAACAGAGACAGAAGAAAGCACTGAGTGGGGCAGTACTCCTACTAGGCCAGAGAGGCCATCCTGGATTGCGTGAATGGCTGGAGAAAGCTTGTATCTGGTGGCAAGAAGAGGGCAGGTCACAAAAAGACAAGCAAGTAATCTCTAGAGCACTTTGTCAACTATATCTAATATTGCTAATAAAACTTAGGCAAGTAAATACAGACTGGCATTTAGACAGGATATTTCAACTGCAAAAATCACTTAGGAAGTATCTGTTGGGGACATGGGATGTTACAGGGCCATACTGTAGTGAGCTGGTCTGGATAAATTTCCAATAAAGGTGTGAGAGATTGCGGGACTGAGGAACTGATGATATCACTAACTAGCTCAATAAAAATAAAAAAGTAGGTGTAGCTCACTGGGTGACTCAGTTTCCTTGTCTGTAAGACTGGTTCTAATAATTTCAGCTATCTTAATAAAATACTTTGAAGTATAAGAACAAATATTTCTATCAAAGGGCTAGGTATCATTGAGAACTATGACCTCAGCTAAAAATATTTTTGGGTATAATAATTTATTCTAAACTTATTATTGAAAAAAATGTTGTGTGCTTCATCAATAGACAAAACATGTCATAGTGTGTTCATAAATCAAGTACTGTGTTTAGGTTTTCTAAAAGCTCTAGTTAAGTGTCAAGACAGAGTTTGTGTGCTCTGCAGATGTATATGATCATAATATTTACTGGTGATATAAGCTTGGCTTTGATTCTCTGCATTAACTTTATCAATGCAAGATAACAAACGACTGAATGTAACTGCAAGCTCTGCTAGGAAGGCAATGTGGGGTGTGTGTCTTTTGGTTGACCTCATAAACAAATCGGCGTTTCTCCCTGGTTGGAGCATTCTCTGAGGCTACTAATCATCACGAAAGAAATATTATACTTTTATTCCTAATGCAGACAATCCATAAATTAAGGCAGAACTGATTCTCACATCATCACAGACACAAAAGCAGTTTCAGGAATGTATTTTCATTACTTGAGTGCCACACCATCCTGTGTGGCAATTTAGTCCACCTGCCTGTACCTGTGGGAATGGTCTTGTTAGTTAATACAGATTAGATCTCCTATTTTCTGTGGAAAGATATACAACTCTTTTCTCTTCCTTTTCAGTAGTCTCAGAGGCATCTGTGCAGGAGATACTTATCAGCGTAGGCACCGCTGCAGCAAGGAGCTCTGGAGGCAGCACAAAGCCTGGAGATGCCACAAAGAAACCCCTTGGTTTTTCCTTTCGAGATTTGTTTGGTCTATGCTGAAGGTTTCTGGGCATCAGCCAGCCTCCTCAGCATTGTCCCAATTCATTGTATGGTTTGTTCTTTTTAAAAGTTATAGAAGCAAAGGCTAGCTATCCTTGACATTGCTCAGATTTTAAATAGACCTATTTTTTTCAATAATCAATTAGGATAATTTTTAACAAGGCATAGCAGGAAGGAGTTAAGCAAATTAGAAGTATTCCCAAGATTTTACTTCTGTTCAACTATAATTAAAATCAAACAATAGTGCAAAAATAGTTTGGGAATATCATACAATGTAGCTCTGAAAAATCCCAGGAGGAAGTTAGAAATGCTTCTAGCAAACAAAATAAAAAGAAACATTAGTCAGTCGTAAGCCTCATTTCCTCAATGATGGAAAGTAACAATGCCATAAATCACTAGTTACCTTAAGTCATATGATCTTTTGTGCCATGGGCCTTTAGATAATCTTTACACTTAACATCATGGGAATATTTGTTGAATAAATATTTACTAGACCAAACACACTTTTTCAGTACAATAAGCATTTTTGTAAACAGCACTGAAAAATGACCTACACACACTAAGGACTCTCAGCTAACTTATTGTTCATTATCAGATTTATAGAATAATTCGTTAATAAAGGATGTGTGAGGAAATGCACTTCATAATGTTCATAAGAACAAGATGTCTGTTGCAATCACTTAACCATGGGCCTTTAGATAATCTTTACACTTAACATCATGGGAATATTTGTTGAATAAATATTTACTAGACCAAACACACTTTTTCAGTACAATAAGCATTTTTGTAAACAGCACTGAAAAATGACCTACACACACTAAGGACTCTCAGCTAACTTATTGTTCATTATCAGATTTATAGAATAATTCTTTAATAAAGGATGTGTGAGGAAATGCACTTCATAATAAAAGAACAAGGTGTCTGTTGCGATCACTTAAAATACACTTCATGTTCCTATAACGTGTGGTGTTTTACTCTGAAACTGCCAAAAAAGAAGACACTTAACATTCTTCTCAACCAGCTCTAGTCTCACCTTGCACAGTGCTGGAGTACATTGGTCAGAAAACATGACAAAGATGGGACTGCAGCCACAAATGCGCTTTGCAACTCTACTAGTAAAGTTATTTTGTTCTGACACTAACATAACTCTTAATAGTGTATCAGTCTAAGCATAAATATCCACAATTGTTTTGCTTTCTGAAATCTCACAGAACTTGCCCAAAGACGGTGAGTTTTCTGAAGTTCTTTTTTGAAGGCAAACCAGCTACAACAGCAGTGTCAGCTTTATGTGAATAAGAAGTTTTGGATTGGAGTCACATTAATAATTACTAGCAATTTTTATAGATTTCTTTTGTGCCAAATAGTTCACATTTATACCTCATGCCCACTTGCCAATACAAACAGAAGCAGAATAATTCCTAGGGTAGAAAGACTGCTATTCTATGGAAAACAGCTTTCATTGCTATGGGAAAAAACTGAAAGGCAGAGATTAGAATGAGAAAATATTTGGTGGTCTGTGAGGCTGGCGCTTAAAATGTGATTACCCATCACTTTTGCTGGCAATGGGAATTTCCACAGTTTGACTCCAGGGTTAGTGTACGAAATCCAATTGCTGCTGTGAGGTGGAGTCTGGGGAAGCAGTGGAGGCAGCTGATGTGTGCTCAAGGGGTCCCCTCCACACCCATACCCCACAGCACCCTGCGGAAGCAGCAGCCTGCTTCCCAGCGCACAGGGAGGAACCTGCTGCGGGCAAAACACACTAGTTCAAAGTGTTTGAAGCACTCAGGAGGACTGGTCTGGGGACTAACCCCTGTCACTACGAGTCAGCTTTGCTTACTTTTCTATGTATCATTAGATCAATAGTTGAGCCTTCGGTCAGTATTAAAAATGAAGATATATTAATGAGAAGGTATGTTGTTATGGGCATTGGTGAATAAACTATTTTTATAGATAATGCTAAATTAATAAATTGGTTGATTTTATTCTTACATTCTCCACCGAGAGCTGTGTGACACACAGATTGGAAAAATACAGGAGAAAAAAAATAAGGTATTTTTCATTTGGAGAATATTGCAGAGTATGTTCTCTGCATTCCACTAGTATTTATTCAGTCCAATCTATTTAGCATGACCTATAGATTGAGAAGTTCTGTGATATTTTGAGTACTGTTGGGTTCAAAATTGTGTAATTTGAGAAGGACCATCATTATAGGTGCTTGAATAATTTCTATTCCTAAAGTATACTAATGTCATGGGAAGAGTCAAAATTAACAACCAAACATTTCTTATACATTGAAACTCATGAACTGCAGAACATCCTGGACTGTACCTAAATCAAAAATTTGCTAAAATTTCAACATAATATAGCAAGTGAATTTTTTCCTTTTCCAGTTAACAGTGAGAAGCAAGTGTGTGATTTTTACATAAATGGATCATGTTTAAAGGATTAGGATGAAAGGACACTGCTAAACCAAACAGAGCTAAAGTAAAGCACTAATGAACATGAAAAAAAACCTCGTAATGCCAGCGTACATGATTTGACAGAAAGTGGATAAAATCTATCAGAGATTAAAACAGACACAGAGATGAAATAGCAGATTGCCTGTGGCAAACTCTGGGAGCAGGCTTGTTCACATGGAATGGGAATATAACATTAAGATATGACAGGCCATGTTTTATGGGTCCATTAATACACGCCTCAGGTATGTTTTCAGGCAGGAGGCCACAGGCTATTAATTGAGATACTTTGCAGTGGTTTAGACTTGAAACATCAAAAGCTATTCTGTGATCAATCACAGAAAATCAATCACAAAAAATCCATTTTAGGAAGATGTGACATAACCTGAAATATAAAATAAATAACAAGTAAGAAACAGACAGAGATGACCATCTGCTTTCTTTTACCCGAGGAGTTAGAAAGGACTCCTACAAAGTAGGAATTCCTCAATCACAATAAGCCATGCATAAAATAAAATAGCATAAAGATGTATAAACCAAACTTTGTTTGACTTCTATTTTATTGAGCTCAGCTAATCTGCAAAGATCCAGGCTGAGCTTAAGAAATTTCATTATATTCTTTATTTGCATTGAAAAATGTTACAAATATTGTCTGTGTATTGAGGTCTAGAATGCAAGATTGCAAAGCTACTACCTGCACACTGTTTTGGGGTTTAGCGTCTGTACCTTGGAACATAGCCTTGAAATTTCTAAAAGCAGTTAATCACAATGCCATTGAAAAGCAGTTATGAAAGCTGAGTCACGTTATGTGGGAAAAGCAGCCGTAGTTTTCAAGGAAAGTAAGAACAATGTCCCAGGCCCAGGAGTCCCACTTGACAGATTCAGGGTTGGCTGAGGAAGTGTTTCCTTTTTTTTTGCCAGAACTAGCTCCCTGTTGACCCTGACACCCATGAGTGAATGCCTTGGTAGCAGATCTTCATTTTCCTGTTTTATTCTTCTGTGAGTATGTCCATCTTAGAACATTCAATTTTGCATATTTTACCTTCACTGCAGTTTAGAGGTTCTGTTTTCCTTCCACACAAATGAGAAGTTACTTCATTCTCTTTGACCTAATGTCTTTTCTCTGTGAAATTCAAGTAAAATGATTGTTCTGCTTGCAACTTTAGTGGCTTACAGGACCATCCTAAAGTTCAAAGGCTTCAGATAACAACCATCTTTAAAGAGTGAAATCCTTTCAAGGCATTGAAAAATGTTCTCAGAATGGAAGAAAAAGAAGAAGGGCTCAGAGGTTCAGGGTGAAGGAACTGGAAAAAGAAAGGACAGTGAAACAACTATGGATAACATTAGATAAGAAACTTTACAAAAGATGTAGCAAACATGAGCAATGCTTAGGAAAGGGTGGGTTAGCAGGAGTTGCCTGAGGAGAAGAAGGTAAATAGAGCAGAATCTCCAGGGGGACTAACATGAGGGAAAATAATTCTATAGATTAAGGGGGTAAAGGAATCCTTAACAAAATGCAAAACCCAAAAGATGTTTTGCTGGTCTCTGATCCTGTGGCCAGCCACATTGCTTTTGCTTAGCTCAGAGTCATAGTCTGTGAAAGTAAAAGCTGGAGCAACAACAACAAAAAGATCTTTTGAAAACCCTCTGGAGACCGTAACCTCTTATGACTATGTCGGTGCATAGCAGTTGTCACTTGTGCTGGAGAGAACCATTGTGCAAATGCATCCTTTGTTTGCATTCCCGTATAGTTGTATGTGCTTAGCTGTACATGCTTTCTAAGGTTTTTCTTCTTCACCTTCTAATCACCATTTCAATCATCTTTTCTCTTCCAAATGTATTGTGGCATGTATTCTTCCCAAGGTAATGATTTTCTGTAGGCTTCTTTCCTACATGTTTAAAGTTTCATGATCTACCTCTATCACTACTGGTGTTTGCATTTTAATGTCATTTAGCATAATATGGAAAAGATATATATATTTTACCTATTTCTCCTTCCACACCATTGAAGAAGAAATTAGTTAGGACTGGAACCATCACGTCTTTCTGTAGTTTCAAACTGAGCACTTCCAATTCATTGTCTTACTTCCTATTATAACTCTTTGTTTAGTTCTTTAGTCCATTTAAAATTCATTCAGAACTTTCAATCAAGATAGTTTAGATTAATTTTGAGTGTGAAATTTTGTAAAACACTCTATTAAATTATTTACATTATGTTTGCAATGTTTCTTTCATTCATTAATCTTGAAATTTTATCTATTCCAGCTATCAGGTTTCTCTAGCAAGTGCTCCCCTTTCATAATCATAGCTTGCATAAGCTCATTTCCCCTTTTTCCTGTCCTCCCCACTAACCCTTATTTTAATTTCATCGCTTTCCTTTGGCTAACGTATATACTTTCTGGTGCACATATTTTCTATGTAATCTAGTAAAAGTACCTGGAACTAAACAGTTTTGGTTTCCATTCTCCTTCAGTCCCCAACTGACAATGCTTCTTTGTTATTTCCATTAGGTTTTGGTTCTTGAAACCTAGCCTAAAATAATTCATCATTGACTTGAAGCTCTCTGTCACTGTAAATACTTCTGGCTTAGAAAAGTCAACCATAATAGCGTATCGATCAATTTATTTATTTCCTAGAGAAAAGATCATACCATCTTATTTCCCATTCAAAGAAATTCAAAGACAAATTAAACTGATTCCATTTTGCTTTAAACCATTTCATCTTGGTTCCCTTTTTAAAAGACAAAATGTTTGATCAAACATTTAGTCGGTATTTTTCATACTGTAAAATCTCTACACATTTCATAATTTTTATTGCTCAAAACCTAGCTATTTAGCAGTGCATCTTTTATTTCTTTCTCAAAATTAATTTTATATTTTAGCATGTAGATCTCTTCTTAAGATCTAAGTGATGGAAATATTTAAAACTTAGCTACTGCTGAAGTTTGGCACAGTATGTCAGTTAAAATAATCTGGAAATACCTGAGACAAATAGTAATTCAATAAACGAAAACCTTATCACTACATTTGCCAATATATAATATGTAAGATGAGATGCATGTAAAGATTATATGACAAGAGACTGTGTGATTCTGCATGAAGGACTATGAGACAAATCGGAGTGAGAAAGTTAATATTAAAAAAAGAGGTATCTTATTTTCTAAGATGTCTTTACACTGGGTGACAGAAATAATTTTCTTGTTTGAAGTATCATACATTTTTCCCTCTTTTGAACTGATAGCTGACATTACATTCCTTTCCTAAGATATTATTTGCCACTACAGCCTAGCAATGCTTCTTCATCAGAGTATGCTGCTCCATGCATGGCTGCATTGGAAAATAGCTTTCTAATAACTTTAAAGTGGCAAAAGAGCATTTAGGAAACAGATACAATCAATGTATTTCATACAAATAAGCTATCCTTGAAATAATTGCAAGAAAAATACTTATTAGAATTCTGGTGGCTTAGCTTCTGTATGTCGCTTACTATGATCTTAAACAAGAACTATTAAAGCAACAGAAGCCCCCTACTGATTTTACTAAGTATTTTACTGGATTCTATATGATGAGTGACAATTGAATGCCTATTATCCCCCAGCAAGACAACATTTAAAACATCAAAGCATAAATGTAATATCCTCACTGTTATTACCAAACAATAGATTATATACAGCTCAAAGAGGCAGAACTTTGACAACTCTGTGTTAGTGAGGTGCCTCACAAAGACATAAAGCAAGACAGCTCTGTGGATTTGAGAGAAACTTTTCTTCCAAAGTCATTAATTATACAGACGTGATAAGCAAGTATCACTTTATCTTTGAGCTCTCTAGTACCTTCCATTATCACCTTGATTTTAGGCTAGTTTGTTTATAATTTTAACATGTATGGGAGTATGTTGGTGGAAAAACTGTCAGCACAGATGTACTTTCTAAAAGTAAGAGCTGCAGTAGGTTACTTAAGCACGTTTTAAGTCCTTGATCTAGCCAAAGTGACATTCAACAGCTGCTAGGTTGCAGATGTTCCACATACATTTCCTGGGCTGCAGATACAAAGATTGCTCTCCATTCCAAGCAAGAAGTACCACCTTCCTAATACCTATTACAGGAAAGCTTATTACGTTTCAATATCTCCTCAGAGTAGCTCAAGGACACACACTGCAGCAAACTGTATGATCCAGAAAAACTAATTAAGGATAACTTGGCAGCAGTTCATCTCCTGGAGGGTGGACTGAGAAATATCTGTGTTGCGAGAGCTTCTAGCAATTAAGGAGTTTAAGATTTACGGTCTTGTACTTATCACCTGATTCCTTTTGGGGTTTTTTCCACCCTGCATGGGCACATAAGATCTCGAGTCCTTGTTCTCGTTTGTTTGGTCATTTAGGCCACTGCAGGGTTTGGTGTCAATTGTAATAAAATTAGAAAAGCAGACTCTTGCACCGCAGGGTAAGGGAGAAACTTTTCCTCCATCTCTTGTTATAAGTGGTGGTTCTATTTTTCTGACCATAGCCTGAATACCCAGGGAAGCTTTGATTTGTGTATATAGTTAAATCTGGAAAATTAGACACCTTTATAAACCAACCAACCAACCGCTACAGATCACGAACAAAACAATGCTTTATGGAGAGTTGATTTTATACAGTGACAAACTTAAGATCATTCTGCTATCTATAATCCTTAAGGTGGATAATAAAATTGACAGCTCATTTTGTACAACTTCAGGAATCCAAAACACATTTTTTCCGTTGTTGTGACTGTTGTGACTGTTAAGTAGACTACTTAAAGCAATGATACAATCTTAGGTTCAATTACTTATGTTTGGATGTGAGGCTGTGTGAATGAAAGTTAAGTATAAATTTAAAATAATTTGTACAGAAATCAGTTTTCAGAACTAGATCACAGTCATAATTAAATAAATAACTCTGATCACCCAAAAATACCCAGCTGATGCATGAGACAAAGCTCAGGTGCAACACTTGCCTACAGAGCTACAGAGGAGAAGTGACAGCAGAAACAGACTCCTTATCAGACTCTGATGTTGATGAGAGAGATGTCTCCAGAACAGGAGCAGTCTGATACAAATAAGATCCACCCACAAGCATGACAAAAAGATTCTGAAATGGAGATACTGAAATTTCTGGTAGATGCTGACCAGTATGTTTCCCTGAGGTGAAATGTCTTAATACACCAGAAACCTATTAAGCTATATTAACATGTTTGTAAAACAGCATTTAAAATGTCAGTCTTTTACTCTTAGCCCTTATTTTACTTGTGCTTATAACTGTTATGTAGTGCATCTTTTAATTTTGATATTTAAAAGTCAAATACTTGAGGACCTCACTGCAGTTGCAAAGACCTTTTCTAAAACTTAAACTTGCAATACAAAAACTATATTAAACTGCTTAATCCAATGCCAGCTGTCCATACAACCATAATCTAAATCTATAATTTAATTGTGTTCTATTAACAAATTCCCATCCAACTCTAACTTTGCCCAAGACACCTCATGTACCATCAATGATAGCTGCAGTAACAGCAATATCAATTCAGCTCAGGTCTTTAAAGTTGGCAATGGTATTATACTATATATAATATAGTATAATATAAA
>NW_010192589.1:0-736 GCF_000695765.1 Mesitornis unicolor | reverse complement strand
GTATAACAAGTGATTTTCAAGGATCAAAAGAATAGGAAAAAAGTAGAGTTGATAAGATTAAACTTATTTACAAAAGATTATGCTTGTAACATTACCCTGGCTGCCCTCTGTTTTGTTTATTTGTGAATTATTTCCTGTCCCTTTGCCAAAAATCAGGGCCATCCTGGTCAGGCATGGTGGGGGTAGAGAAGATGATGAGCTGTGTGCCGTGCCCTTCTTAAATTCACAAAGGGGCTGATCGGTTTGTCCTTGGTCAGAGGTGGGTCCAAAATTTGAGCCAGAGGAGATTCTAACAGCTTCTTACAGGGCTATCACCATTGCTACTAATTGCCAAAGTCTGAATTTCCTGGTTTCAATTTACAGTTGCTTTTCTGGCATGTAAGGCTGGTTAAGAAAATATTGTATAACAAGTGATTTTCAAGGATCAAAAGACTAGGAGAAAAGTAAAGTTGATAAGATTAAACTTTGGCAATTGTGCTACTAACAGTAACCACAACCCCTCACAGAAATCCAATACAATGTATAACAAAGGGATAATTACCCAAGTGGCTATAAGCATACAAGCAACTGTGTATCTAATACCCACAGGCATGTTTATTTTTAGGCTAATTTAAAATAAAAAATTTAAGCCATTTACAATTCACTACCTATTGACATAGATAAATAAAAAAATTGAATTGATTTTTATTATCAATCAGGGAATAGTTTAATGAAATATAATAAGGGAAAGTGCAGA
>NW_010192588.1:0-2996 GCF_000695765.1 Mesitornis unicolor | reverse complement strand
CAGAGCTGAGTGCCCGCAGCAGCAGCCTCTATTCCTCACCTTGAAGACCCGACGTTCATTTGGTGCTGCTATCGCGGCTGCGGTTTCCCTTGGGAAACACACGGGAGTAAGATGCAAATAATAATATTTAAAAAAAAAATCAAAAGGGTACTAGATTGAGGACACGGTTATGGCAAACTGGTCCTGTCTTCTGCTAATGGCGTGTTGTGCGTGGCAAGGAAACGAGGTGATGGTTGGCTTAGGCAAGACACAAGGTGGGCATTGCGGCGTGGGGCAAGTGTTGCTCAGCTTTTCTCTCGTGTTTCTGATCTGTCACTGGATTTCGCTTTATCTCAGGAAGGAAGAAGGTAGAAAAAACCCCACACACATACACACACGAAAGGTTACCTGGCTGGTTGTGGCTTTTATTTGGTAGGACTATTTCCTAGGCTCAGTTCTGGCCTCCATCCTTGAAGCCTGGTGTCCAGATGAAAAGTAAAATTACCAGACTGGGAGCAGTGGAGTTTTGCTCCCTGCCTGGTTTTGTAGTTTAGCTCCCTTTGTCCCTTTTATTTCTGCACCGTCGCAGTACTCGAGCAGCATAGCAATTCTTGCAGGTTCCAAACACTTTCTAATTCTTTTACGTCAATGCAACGAGTAAAATATTCTTTTTTAAAGCGTTTGCAATGCGTCTGGGTATTATTCACGTGGTAACGAGCCCCCATCACTGCTCACGCTTGCCTCGTTGAGAAAAGAGAACCAGGAATAAAAGCCCAATCGATGTCGCGATTCCGTTTTTTAAAAGCGAATCTTAGTCAATTAACAGCAATAAAACCTGGCCTCTTTTTGAAGTGCTAACTAAAATATTCGAGGGGGGTAGTTGGAAATGTTGGTCCTTTTACAATTCGCATAGAGAAGGTGAGCTAATACCATTAAACAAAAGGCACTAAGCCACATATTCAGGCTTAGTGAATTCAGCATCTTTTTATATGGGCAATTTGTTTAAGCTTAGATTTCGGAGTACGATGTGGAATATATGTTGTTGAAACCTGATCTCCCTTCGACGGATTCCTTACATTCATCCATCCATCCATCCATCCATCCATCCATCCATTTATACGTTTAGAGAGGATAACCCAAAGCATTTTACAAGTACAGCTGTACGATTTTATTTTTGAAATGTTACTTGGAAGAACGCCATTGTCCACTGCTAATTTTAAATTCAACACATTCAATAACCCCATTTACACCTAAGCCATTATCCCGGGCTTTCGTTTACGGCAGCTGAAATGTGCAGCAGAGCTCGTGGGTATGTTTTTATTTGGGTTATTGAAAACCTTCTGGATTCTCCGTGTTTTCCCTCTGGTGAATTGTTGTGTGCTTTCCAGCCAGGGTGATGCTCGGCCCAGAGTAATGTTTCGTTAACATTCTGCAGAGCCGAAATGAACACAAGATTATAGTTTCCCCTGTGATTTTTTTACGGCTTTTTAAGGACTGGGGTGTTAAAATATTTTGCGGAACTGGAGAGGTAGATTAACAGGGTTTCTTGCCAAAGCTGGGAAGCTGGTATTACAGACTGTCCCAGGGGGAAATCGCTCACATTAACCACTAAATGAATATTTGACAAGGGCTCATTCGGGGGTATTATTACTACAAACGGGTCCCTACTGGACTTTCCAAGGGTCAAAGAGCAATGGTTCAATTAATTATTTAGACTGTTAGTAGATTTGGTTGTAATAGCTGTACTTCTTTCCGCAACCGACAGCTTCTTGTGGCGGGGGGCCTGGGGGGCGGCTCTGCCTCGCAGCCTCCGCACTAGCCCGCGGCCGAGCAGCGACGGGGCGAGCAGCTGCCAGGCCGTTTTCGGGGCTGAAAACGGGTTTTTATTCTCGGAGATGCACACTGGTGCCGTGTGGGACGTGGGGGGTGGCGGTTCCGCGCAGTATCGGCTTCCCTCTCCAGATTTATTCCCAATCCTCTCCAACGGCAGGAGACCTCTGTATCTGCCTCCGAATAGGAGGTACACAGCTCAGCAATTTAAGGAGTATATAATATAGGTGCCACTGAAAGAAAGAGGTCCATTACTGATAGGTGAGATTAGATACACTTCAGTTATTTAAATCCTGATCTAACGCAAATATTAAAAAGCCCGCTTCGGTACGTACAAGGTTTCCGAAGGTATATGCAAGACGCTGCCATTCAGATGGCAGGAGAGCTTCATCTTCGCGTTTTAACGCCAGCCAGCCTCTCCTGACACTGGCGTTTCAGTATTTTTGTTGCTGGGAGGGGGCGAGAGAAGGGAGGATTATTTTGTTTAATTTCTACAACAAACATGTCCGCAAGTAGCAGATACTTAAAAAAAAATGTTGGGAGTGTGCGATTAGGTGACAATAATATATGTTGAATGAATAAGAGATAAGCTGCAAGGGGGGGAGAGGGAAGCAGTAATTACAAACCCAATTCATTCAGCTTTTCAGGACTTTTGTTGTGGGAGCTCCATTGACGGGCTTCGAGCTGCCAGTTTTCTCACATTAAAAAGAACTGATCAGCGCCTCAGGGGGACAAGCAACACCGCTTAACTGCATAGTGATGGGGTCCTCATTTAGAGCCATTACAACAAGAAAATTAAACAGGGCCTTTGTGTGCACCAGGTTTACTTTTCAATTGCTGACAGTTTATAGCTAACTGCTCAGAGATTGAAGTTTGATTGCGGTTTGATCGCTTGCTAGTTAGCAGCACCGCTATTTTCGTTTTGGTAATTAAAACCAGTTTTTCTGACGATGGCACGGAGAATTGCGAGAATTTGGTACTGTTTTGCTTTTGAGGAATCAATTCGCTTGGCGAAGACGCGCAGCGCTGAAGTGAGTGTGGGGCTTTTTCACTTGTCAGCCAAAAAGAAAAGGATCCAGGGATGGGGACTCCTGGAGCCGCACACTGGGCTGTGGGGGGGGCGGAAGGGCCAGCTCCGCGCCCCGGGCCCGCACCGCGCGGGGCGGCTCTGCCTGGGTACCGCACCC
>NW_010192587.1:14504-17066 GCF_000695765.1 Mesitornis unicolor | reverse complement strand
CAGGCGGGAGGGCCAAACCTGGAGCAGTGGGCTGGCGGGGCATAGGCGCGCAGCGGCCATTCTTCGCCGTGGTGTACGGAGCAGGGGGTCACCCTCGGTGAACGTGGGGCCTTGATAAGTCCTTGGATACCGAGGCGAGTCGGGGCTGGAAGAGGGAGCGCGTGAAACCTTTTTATCCTGGAAGGTAATACCTTGCTCAGAGTGGGGGGAGGACCTACTGTATGGATTACGGGTCCTGTCGGTTCTTACTGCAGCGTGGTTTCCGTGGGGCTGCGTTCCTCGGTGGTGGTTGTAGCGGCCCTCCTCCTCAGGTGGTGGTACCTGTTGTCCATGTTAGTCTCTGTATGTCTCTTTTTTCCTTCCAGTTAAGTGATTGTCAGGCAGTGAAGGAGAGGAGAGTGTAGTAGATGTTCATAGGGCAGCCTTGGGAACTGTTAGGTTGTATTTCTGTTGGTGTCTTGCACGTGCTTTCTGCAGCTTCTATATATTGGGAATACTGCTCTGTTTGGAGCTATTGTAGTTAGTAGTAGAAGTTTTCAGGCCATTTTCTTATGGCTGGTATGCTTATAGCTCTATGTCAGCCTTGAAAACACTTCTGAGTAGTGTAGTTCATGGGTTATGCTGCAGATGTCAAGTGAATCTTCAAACATAGTAGTTCAAGCCTCAGGAGTACATGGATTATGTTATTGGCTTATCATTAACTCCTTTCTGTTTCTTTTCTGATGTTAGTGTCTCAGTTCCTCTTTGTGTGTTTGGTAACAGTGTGGGAACAGAACATCAGATCATGGAGTTCATTATAAATTTGGGATGTTACTGATCATACCAACGTTAATGGTTTTTGTTGAATTTGCATGCTAGGGCTTGAGCTCTTCCTGTAGTGGCTATTGCAGTAGGCATGCTAGGTCCACATGATGCAAGATTTGTAATACAATTTTTTAAAATATCGCTGATGGCAAACTAATGTTTTAGGTGCTTGTAACTAAGGAATGCTACTGCATGATATATCAATACGGAGCTCCACAGACTTCTTGCAGAGCTTAAGACCTGAGTACGTTGTACAGGTTAGATGAGTGGAATCTCCTTCTGTGATGGTGGTGCAGCAGGCAGCTGGAATTAAATGGAGTGGAAAGTAAATGGAATTTAGTTAAAGTAAAATTCTCTCCGTTTTCTTTCTGCGTTTTTAGAAAGTATGTAAAATAAAGTGATGTCTTAGTAAAGTCAATAGAAATTGTTATTATGTGGATGGATTTCATTTATTATAGGTATCTGTTTTGAAGAAAGTTGTAAGTACTCTGGCTGGTAGGAATGTATTCCACAGTGTTTTATTGTAATGTTAGTTTTCAGTCAGAGATTTTCTAACAAAACAGTATATGAGGCTTGACTCTAGATTGAATAAATTATTTGTCATATTTAATACAATCACAGAGTGGTTTTAACCAAGTAATTTTTTTTTAAGGTGACGCAGTATTTATAAGGTTGAAAAAATTATTGTGCTTTCCAGAACATATGATGCCTGTGAAGTACACCCAGGACCCTATTTGAATATGATTGTAGGTGCTAATGGAACAGGAAAGTCAAGCATTGTTTGTGCCATCTGCCTGGGACTGGCTGGAAAACCTTCTTTCATAGGGCGAGCTGATAAGGTAACTATGAACTTCTGTAATCTTCATGTTTAATCTGAATTTCCTTAAGAGCCCTGTCCAGCACAGGAGGGGAAATAAAGACTGTCATCCTTGATTTGCTTTATTTTTATAAAAGGTAAGGTGTCCACATTGTAGAATAACCTTGTCTGGAGACAAAGGCCAAAACCAAAGGGGTTTTGTCTTAGTTAACTACTTGTTGACATGGCTGAATTGTGAAATGGAAGTCCCTGAATTGTAGTAGAACCTGAGTAGGCTAGAGGGTTTATTTGAAGATGTCTAAGCCTCCACAGTGGGGTAGGAAAATGCCACCTAATGCATAAATAACTTTTGATTGGAAATACTGACTAAAAGAGAAATAATTTTTTAAAAGTCTAATGCAAATTTTCAAGTATATAGAATCTGTAGAAATAACATGTCCTTGATGTGTCAGACCATTTGTCTAGAAGCATGGAGCCACTGATCTTTGATTTAAATGGAAGCTGGATTGTTTTGGGTTGTTCCTTTATTATTTTCATTGTTTGGTCCCAAGAGATCATGTGTCAACATTATAGTGGGAAGTTTGTTTTGTCAAATTTTGAAGTTTTGCTCTTGCTTTCTTGGATATTCTGGTTGGCAATTTCTTCCATTTGCATTGCCTTTGTTCCCCAAATTCATGAGAACTTCTTTCTCTCTGTGGATCTGGTGATTATAGTTTTTCAGTTTTGGAGGTTGAAATTGGTCAGAAATTATTAACCCTTGGAGGAAGTTCTAATGCTGCTAGTTGATGAGGAAGAGGCTATTGTTTTCCTTTACTTTTAGTTAGTAGCCAGCCAAAAGAAATTTTAGGTTTTAATTATAATTTTTCAATAAAATAACCCATTACAGGAACTGTGTTTTACAAATATGTATTTTTGTAAGAGATGACATTTTAATACACTAT
>NW_010192587.1:4814-14477 GCF_000695765.1 Mesitornis unicolor | reverse complement strand
ATTAATTTTATAGGTTGGCCTCTTTGTAAAGCAGGGCTGCTTGAAAGGTGTAATAGAAATTGAACTGTAAGTAGTAAAATTATATTTTCTCATTCATTTTTAATTAGATTATTTCCCCACACAGTCATTCACAAAGTTGTGGAAAAAAATCTGGTGTGCAGAGGTCTGTCTGTAAGCTGGTGATTTACTTTGGTTTTGGTTTTTTTTATTTTTGGTTAACCAGACTTCAAGGTGTTAAGGTTAAATAATTATCACATAAGAAATAAGCAGTGATGACTGGTCTTGATTTTGCTTTTTGAAGCATTTCTCCTTATCTTGGTGTACAAACAATGTGCAGATAAAAATTGATGCATATGCCTTATTTAGCTTTTGATTATATTTAAAGTTCAAATGATTCAGATACAGTTAGTAGTGCCATCATGACTTAGTGGTTGGAAAATATTTTTAAAGAATAAAAGAAAAACAAAAACCTCAAACTCTTTAATTTTAAAACGAAATGTTTTGCCTTCGCTGTCTTATACTGATACTGCTGATATGAGGGGCTCCTTTACATTATTACTGAAACAAAATAGAAAAGGGAAAAGAAAAAGGTAAATCTGACTAATCTGGCTAATGCATTCTTCTAAGTAAGCTCTTACAAAACAGAGCAACTATAATAATTTGGACTTACTCTGTAAAATACCATCAGTAACTTGTGGTTACAGGACAATATTACGTGCTTCTTGTAAGTCTTCTGTTTTTTTGACAACTAAAGAGAGACTTACCTAATAGAGTTAGTAAATGAGTGCTTTTTTTGGTGACTATCTTAACATGAAGCTGTGATAGCACAGGTGGTTTTGATAAGGAGTTAATCTGATCTGTTTGCCTGAACTGAAGAGAACATAGAGAAGTCAACTGATTCAGAGCCTGAAATAATTTGTATAGCAATTGGCCTCCCTGATCAAATTGTATAAAAAGAAGGAACAGGTCTTTGAAAAAATCCTATCCACTTATGTTCTTTTGGGGGATACTTAAATGCAACATCTAGGGTGAGGGAGACCAAAGCTGCAGAATGTTGCTTTTTGACAGGAATTTTAAAATTTGAGTTCTGTAAGCACACACTATCTTGGTTTAATTTGGCCCTTGGATTGTAACTAAAGAGTTACTATAACTCAAGGGTTATAGTAGTAAAAAGTCATTAAGGTGTTAAAAAAAAACCAACATGACTTTGTAGGCCTTGTGAAGAAAGCCTGATATATTAAAATAAAGTAATAGATACTTGCAGGGAGAAGAATCACACAGTCTTCAAGAAGTGGGCTCATATCCTTATGACACTTTTTCCAAACACTGAAAGCTGTTGAATTACACACTTCTACTTTGATCTCTGTTCTTAAGACTCATAAGGTATACAGCTTCCAAACTGTTAAGAGCCCTTATCCTTCATCCTTAACAATAGGTTGACAGAACAGGCACTAGGCAATTTCTAAATCAAAATGGTGACCAAAGTTTCAAGAATTTATTCCTATCTCATTGCCTATTTATTATTCATACATCTTAACTAGACTAAATTTTTGAAGATAAGTGTTGAGCTGGAGAACTAACTAGACACCTGATGCATCTTTGTTGTTCTTTAAGGCTGAAAATATATACAAACTAGTATTTTTCATACTGTATGATACTATTTTTATTTTCAAATGGAATGTACATACACAGCTTAAAGATGCAGTTCATTACACTAATAATTTTTACTATAAAGGCATTGTGTTAATGTGCACTTTCTGCATACCAATTTTAAAACTTATTAAATGTCATATAAAAATTAGACTTATATAAACTGTTCATATCTGTAACAGCTTCTCAATGGCTCATACATTCGACGTGAGTATGTAATTCATATGAATAACTTCCTCTGAGTTAAGATTTGCAGATATTCTTGACATCTTTCACGGGAGGTTAATTCATTACTGAAGTACTGAATGCGTGCTGAAGCATAAAATGTGAATCTGCTGTTACTGTCTAGTTAATTTATATTAAATATTTAGATATCTAAAAGTTTTAATACCATAACTCTAACACACTTTGACACTTGGTAACCTTTGTGTATTCTCAAAAGTGTAATCACTTCTTTTTATTAATCAGGTCTAAGACACCTGACAATATAATTATTACACGTGAGATTCAAGCGGTGAGCAACACATCAACATGGTTTATCAACAAAAAGCCAGCAACCCTGAAAACAGTAGAAGAGCAGATTGCAGCCTTAAACATCCAAGTAGAAAATTTGTGCCAGTTTCTCCCTCAGGTATGAATGGATTTTGAAAAACAGCATATCCGTATGGAAAATTTTATAAGGTCTTGAGATCTAGCACTCTCTTTGTAACTTTAGCATCATTGTTCCTGTAGTTCTGCATCCTTGACTACCCCAGTCAATTGCTGCATGAACCTTTCCCTGATTATATGCAGTCAGTTCCTCAGGACTGAATCCTGTAATTGGTAAGTGAAGATGAAGAGTTGTTTGGATTTCTTTCTCAAAAATACAGAAAGCAGTCCTACTAGATAACTGAAGTTGCAACAGAGACAAGAGCCCTTTTGGTAATGTCTGTGAATCAACAGTTTCTTGAGCATAAAGTAAGACTTAAAGATATTTAGGATCAAATTATGTAAGAGTAAAATCATCCTCATGGAAAATAGCTCCTAAAGAAGAGAAAAGGTTAAAGAATACTGCAAGCAGTTTCCATATTTGAATCCATGCTCAGGCACATCGGGATTTCTGTGCAGATAACTAAGTTGCCTCACAATTGCATCTTAAAAAAAGTTACAACAGGTTCCTTCCTAAGACCTTCGCAGTTTGTGTGGATCATCAGGTATGGTAGTAAAAGCAAACCTTATCAGAGCCTAGCCAACCATGGGTCTATACTTCTGTTCAAGGAGAAGTGCATTCAAGAGGACATGCTGAAAAACATTAAAATTTTGAAGGCTTATATACTGTGGTCACAAGTATTCTGGTGGTGGCTTTTTTCATTTACATGTTTACAGTATTTATCGACAGTAAAACTTTCTGCATACTCTGCCAACATAACTTTTGTATTTACAACAGCTTGTTTTCTTTTGTGCATAAATAGTCAATTCAGTGAATATTACTGTGTTGAAAGTTTTGGTTTATTTGCTCTCTGCCACTGTAGCAATGGCCAACACACCTTTCACTCCAGTCTTGGTTTTGAGCTGTTCCTCTGCCTTGGACAGCAGCAGTGCTTCCTGGTAATATTAAGGCTGGCAGCTAAGGCTAACTTTTACATAGCCTCAGCAACCCGAGAATCAAAATGAAGAATACAGTGGAACAAAACCTTTAGTTGTCTGTACTAAACTGTCTTCTGCGGAAGAATGAGAGCCAATTCAAAAATAATGAACCAATCTGTGTTCTCAGCAGCTACCCTCAAAAGCTTCCAAAACAGCCAAGAACAGCTAAGCTTAAATTGTTCTAGAACAAATTAAAAGAAGTATGTATGAAATCTTAAAAATGTTTAGGAGGATTTGGTTGCTACTCTGAGATAGTCATGCTATCTTAGTTTAACTATGCCAGAGCTATCTAGCACAGAACTGTAGGTTAGGTCATATTCATGAGAATTAAGTTGTAGTATTTAAATCCAGTACTACTGTATTCCACTGTTGTAACTAATACTGTATTTTTGTAACTTTTTTTTATTTCATAGGACAGAGTTGGAGAATTTGCAAAACTGAGTAAGATCGAGTTGCTTGAAGCTACTGAAAAATCCATTGGTCCTCCAGAAATGTACCAATATCACTGTGAACTGAAAAACTTCAGAGAAAAGGAAAGAGAACTAGAGGTAAAAATGTGCATTATAGAGACAGCAGTGACTGCAGGGAAATTAACTTAATAAAATTTAACATGAGATCTTGTGGACCTAGAAGGTGGTATTTATTTATGGAGTCTGTGGTAAGTTGATTTTACCAAATCATGCTTGTATTCTCTCAGAGTTCATTCACTTTGACATTCACACGCTTGTAAGCATGAAGACACATGTGCCAGTGGTCTGAACACAGAGGACAAGGCATGCCTGTTGTCAAGTACTTACCACTTCTCTGGGATTCTTGACTGGCAGTCACTTTTCTGAACAGATCTTTTATGCCTTGTAGAAGTCATCAGCTGTTACAGGGCGGTCCTTTGCTTTAAAGGTCTTGCTGACGTCAACTTCCATAAATCATGGACAAGATTGTTGCCTGCTACCTGTTTTTCCTGGTTTGAAATATTAACAAAGAGGAAAAGGAAGAGTGTGTGCAATAAGCTGCAGCCTTGTTGCTATCCTGGTCCTAGGACACAGGATTGACAGTTACTTGTGCTGTGATCTTACTGAAGTGGAGGCTTAGTGATCTTTGCTGTAATAATGTGCTCCTTGCTGTTACTGCTGAGAATGGTGTCTTGGGAACTGTGTTCTGGGAACAGTGCCTCCATACAGGCCATTCTTTTAATCATTTGTTCCGCTTTGTTTTTAATCATTTCTTGTGCCTGTGCACGTCCTTGCATTTCCACTCGTACACACTACACACACACCAGCCTTACTGTTTCTCTTACAAATCACCACAAGATCTTTTGCGAGCATTTTTTCTGCTTGTATTTATAAAAAACAGTTATGGTGGTTTAGAAACATCTAGATCAATGGAGGCTTGAGCTCTAGGGAGTAACTTCCTGAGAAAATAATAATTAAAAAAAATCTTCAGGATAAGATTTCTGTTTAAATTAGGTTTGTTTTCACAGGAAGTATGTGGTAAAAGTACTTGAAAAAGCTGGGCAAATGTTTCTAGTTAAGTTGTTCCCCTCTAATTACTGCTGTACTAAAATGTCCTCTCAAATGTTAGCTGTACATTGAAGCAGAAATTTAAGATGTGGACTATTTTTGAAAAGTGTTCTCACAAAGTACGTACTGTAAAACGTGAAAATGTGTATTCTAACAGAACTTGTGCAGAGACAAAAGTAACTCTTTGGAGAAAATGAAACAGAGGGTTGAACGGTGCAAACAAGATGTTGAGAGGTACCATGAGTTCAAGCGCCATCTAGACTTAATTGAGATGCTTGACAGGAAAAGGCCTTGGGTGGTAAGTTTTTACTTTCTTTTTAATGTTTTTCTTACCTAACGCATTTTCCCTAGTACTGCAATATTGGAAATATGCCAAAAGTTTATTTAAAATAAATTTGACCAGAGAAACTTGAACATCATTACAATTACTACATGCAAACAGGCCAGGTCTTGAATTACTGCTCTTGTCCTAATTCTGATCTGATATTTGCTTGCATATGTAGCCAGACTAAAGAAGTTGCTTAAGTAATTACTGCCCATTTAGGAAAGCGAGCATTATGGGCCAAAAGCAGTATTCCTTGTGTTCCTTGCAGACTCAGCTGACTTAATTTAAGCTCTGCCTGACCACTTGCACTTCCTTCTTCCAGCTCTAACTCTTCTATGGAACATGTTTTGTTTGGCTTTTTTTTCAAACAGGTTGCATTCCTGTTTTGCTCATTTTAGTTTATGAGTTGAGATTTGGTGTGTATGACATAAATCATGGTGAATATATGTTACCAATCTCAAAGACACTGGCATTCTAAAATTTTGGAAAAATTTTAAGAGCCTAGTATCATGGACAGGTCATTTATACAAAGCAACGTAAGTCTTTCTGAACAGCACTTTGGTGGTTGTAGTTTAGTTTAATGTTGAATGGTCAATCAGATTAAATAATTAAGACTTTTAAGTTGATGTGGATTTTATTGTATTGAAGCAATACATTGTTTGCAAGCTTTATAGAATTCATGAAATACAGCTACAGAACTTAAAAAACTTAACGTGTGATAGTTGTGGAGGACAGGGATAATTTTTGAGGTATTTTGTTGCAATTTTGCAGATAACAAAGTCTCACATGGGTATACAAACAACTTTTATGTCTTGTATCTTGAAGAGTAACTGTAGTGCTACCAGCACAGAGGGATATAGGAGCAGCAACTGAAATAGATGGATGATTGTAGGTGCTGAGGATGTGAACTGTGCACTCGGTGCTGTTAGGACTGAACTTGTGCACTTGCTGAATGATGCAGACTTTTCGTACTATGTATGTAGTAGCCTGGCTTAGTTTAAATAAGAGAGTTACTAGAAGAGATGTAGGTCTTGCATAGTTAATGCAGTCTGATACTGATTGTTCTCTACTGTAAAATATGGATTCTGAAAGCTAGTTGAAAACTGGTGAGGGGAAACTAAGAATCTTATCTGCTGTCAGTTAAATTCCTTTCCATGGATTTTATAAGGTTGCTGTTAGCTATATGTTTCCTAAGCAAATTTAGATAGACTTCTTCATACCTTACTCTTTCACTGCTGTCTTCCAGACAGTTTGCGTTGCCGAGTGTATTAAATACTTTAGGTGGGTGCACTCAGGAGAAATATAGCTTTTAGCCACTGAATCCTTAGAAACAACTGTGTATTCTGACACCTGTGTAAAGTTCTGATTTGTAGTACAGAACCAGTAGTGTGTACTAGATCGCTTACCAGAAGCCACTTGCCTGTGAATGATGTACAGTTGAAATCAAGGGTCATCACTGTGATTGTCTTACTAGGTAGAAGATATTTGGCCTACATACTACAACCAAATGTCATCACATTCCATTGTGATCTTCAGTGTACAAAATTGTTGCTCTTTTGTGGTTTGTCAAATCCATCTGATAGATCTCGGTATTCTCCTCTATTGCAAAATATCAAGCTTTCCCTAAAATAGGAAATGGATTCTCCTACAAGGGCATATTTCTTTGTCATCTGACCTAGCACTGTTTGATCCTAAGAGTAAACATTTCTTGGTGTCTTAAAATTGGGTTCAGCAAAGTTGAGAGTAGCATGGGAGCTTATTCTTCCTTCTGTGGATCTTTCCCTGTCTTCCCTAAGAGATAAGTTTCTTCTTGCAGGCCAGACATACCTAGGTGTTTAGAATTGCCTCTGTAACAAAACAGAATAGCTCCCTCCAAATCAACCAGGAGGGAGATGTATGAACACAGCATTGTATAGTAAGAAGTAATAGAATACAGTAAGAAGACAGGCAACCTGAAAACAGGTCACCTGAAATATGACACTGGATTATCTCTTGATCTCAGTGGAAAGGAGGAGGTCTGCTGCTGAACTTGTCTTACTGTTTGACCATTGTAGAACTGTGGGGTTTTTTTCTGAAGGGTCCACTGCTTTTCAGCTGAGGAACACTTTCCTAGTCAAATGTTTTATCTAGTCAGCACTAGCTGCTTGTGTGTGTGGAGAATTAGACACCATTTTTCTACATGTCTGTTTCTAATAGGCTTTTGAGCATCCGCTTTAAATTCCATAAAATATACCTTAGGAATGCAGCATTAAAAGATTTGTACTCAAGGATTTAGGGAATGGTTTATGTTTTTGTGTGTATCTTAACTAGACTTCCGTCAAATGATTGTTGTCTACAATCAATAAGCAGATTTAAGGAGCTACCGGCTTTAATTTATTATTTTCTATATAGATAGCCCTTGTTTTGTAGGGTCTTAAAGAAAAGAGGTTTCTTACCTGTTCAGACTTTTATGCTTAAGGTAGTATAGTATACCATAAGATGTACTGTTTCAAGGTAGTATAGCAGCAAGAGGTGCTGTTACTCCTGCTGTAAATGTCCTTAAAACACATAATTCTAAAAATGTGTTTTGACCAAGCCATGTCCATTCTTCTTCTCCTCCTCTTCCATTCACAATTGAGACAAGTTGCTTACATAGTTTAGGTGCAAATATCTCTTGCAAGGACTGAAATCCTTTGGAAGTTCTGCAGATCTGTAGCTAAATGTGTAATTATGTGCATCAGGGTTATTTGATAAGGGTTACCAAAATACAGAAGTCTAGTGAAAGTCAGGTTTTCTTAAAGTGTTAAAGGGATTTGCTGTATAAAAACTATGTCATGACAATTTCTAGGGAAACTTGCCTGTGCTTTGCATCTGAAGTTACAAGGTGTAATTATATGTATGTACTTTTGTTTTAACCTTGAAAAGTACCGCCTTATTTGGAGCAGAGCTAGATTTTAAGCTTATTCTGTCATCTTAGTGGAAGTGTATTTGCTTTACGTCTGTAATTTCATAATGGTCGCTACTGATCCACCTCACAGAATTATAGCAGCAAGGTAATTGTAGACAAATTGGTCATTTTTTCTGTTGCTTGAATTCCGTATTGTTTAAGAACCATTAAATGCGTCTGCTTGTTCACTAGGGTCCAAATGGTCCCTAGATCTACTAGTTATAGTGACTAGTGACAGCAAAATTACTTTAGTGGCTCTAATACTAGTTTCTGAATGAGATTTTTCTCCTGAAACTCACATACAATTATATAAAATGCTAGAGTATAATGAAATACGGAAATAGAAAACAAAAGTCTTTAATTCTTTTACTTTCAACTCCTTCAAGGAATATGAAAGTGTTCGTCAGCAACATGAGAAAGTGAAAGAAAGCCGAGAGCAAGCCAAGAAAGAACTGAAGAATCTGAAAGAAATACAAGCCCCAATGACAAAAAAAATCCAAGAAGTTGAAGAACATCTTAAGAGCCTGGATATGAAAATCAGAGACAAGGTAGGTATTTTAAGTTTTCAGGTAGTGTATGTCATATTTCAGGTGTTCTGTGTTCAGCTTTGTACAGTGTAAAGCAATAACCTCTTTCTATCTAGTGTGTCATAATGATATGTTTCAGCAGAAATTTTTCTGAAGTACTCATGTCCTTGGTTCTCACTGCCTTCTCCATACCGCTGTTCCATTAAAAGCAGTAAAACTTGAGGAATGCATTTCATAGTAAACCTTCAGTAGCAATTCTGAAGGTCCACTCTCTTGGTGTCATAAGAGCAGGAACCTTCAGAATCTTCATGGATATAGTGCTACAGTTTCCTTAAGTTAGATACTTACATTGAATTAGTCATCAGTTTTCATCTGTTCTGTAGTTTACATTTGTGAATGCTCTGTTTCTTCTTAAACTGTAGCCAGTTTGGGTAGTTATCTTAAGCTAATTTACAAGTTTTATGGCCTAGAATCATTCCTCTAATATCTAACCGCATTCCATAAGCGGAGGGTTTTTTTATTATTAGACAGTAATCCTCCATTATTTGTGAATACTTTTATGCATAAGAGAATTTAATGGTAGACCTACCTATGCCTCACAGCTTACTGTCTATTTTTTGAATAGCTCTCTCTCTGGGAATATGGAAAATTGCTATTTCTGTATGACAAATAGGAAAGTATTGTAAGTCTCTGCAGGATTTTAACTACCGTGAACTATTCAGACTGCACAAAATTTTAATGGATAACCAAAGTTAAATTAGAATCTTTTTGGGTGTGCTTGGGATTTTTTGTTTGTTTGTTTTGTTGTTTAAGTGTACTTCCTTAAGAGGAATGTTAACAGCTGAAAGCTTGAAATTAATTTTCATAATGCAGTAAGGGCCTTCACACTTGTGAAGTGCTAAACTTTGTTTTCACTGCTTGGCATTATCCTGCTAGGTTTTAGTTTTCATAGTTTTCATTTTTACTTAGTGTTATACTAATACAGTTTTTCAAACAGGGAAGAATTCTACTGAACCATTGCTACTCTAATTTGTAGAAGTATTGGGGTGTGTGTGTATGTGTGTATATACACATATATGTATATATACATGT
>NW_010192587.1:0-4791 GCF_000695765.1 Mesitornis unicolor | reverse complement strand
TGTATGAGAAACCTAGGACAAAACCGTGAACATTTTAATTTTAGCTTGCAGGGAGCATGCTTAGGCTATCTGCTATAGAACTGTGAGAGAGAAAGTGGAGGAATATTCTAGCTGATTGACTTATACTCTTGAATCAACATATTTTTCTGCTCAATCTAAACTTGTGTAGTAAGACTTTCACACAGTAAATAATCACAAGTTTAGTTGTATGCTGAAGTGTTTACTTTGAGAAAATGAATTTGGTGCATTCTGTTCTACAATATTCCAGAAATCAAAATGGTAGGAATAAGGAAAGATGCTACATTTGAAATAAATAATTTGTAAAAGACTTGCTAAGATATGCTAATATTGCTTTCCACAGTTTATTTACCGTTATTTTGATTGTAATGTATAGCTGTCGTAATATTGTAAGACGAAACCTGGGTTTTGTTCTGAAGTTTAATGATGTATCCAAGTCTAATTTTAATGATTAATATTCCATCTTGAAGAAGCCCCAGTAAAGTCCAAAATCATGGAAAAAGGCTTAAGGGATTATATTACATACCTTGGTATGGCATGAACAATTTGTATGATATCAGGCAAGTTAACATGGTGTTATAGGTGTATTGCTACTTTTTGAACTTTTTTTGACAGTAGCTCTTTTTTTTGGGTACTGAAGTCCATTTCCCTCGTGCATACTTTCTTAGTTGGGCTGTGAAAATTAAGTTCTTTTAAAGGAGAATCAATGCTGCTTGCACTGTCAAGGCTTTTAAGTACCGTACCTTAAAATTGCTTAAATTGCTACTTCTTGATTAGTTCTTAACTTTTTTTCTTAGATGCTGCTTGAGTTTATTGTGAATTAAACTCAATTAGAATTTTATCTTTGTAGATGTCAGGATTTGGTGAGCATTTCACAGATAATTAACCTGTAAGCCAGAAGGAGTTGGTTAATGAATGACTTTATTATAAAAAACAGTGTAAATCTATTTTTTAATTTAAAAAACCTGTTTTCTTCAAGTGAAATTTCAATTTGGCATTAAGGGAAAGCATTTAAGCGTTTTAAGTCATCTGTATTTTGAACATGTAGACCTATAATGAACAGAATTGTCTTCAGGCCCTTTGGTCCAGGCTTATATCCATTATCAAGTAACTGTAATCCTGACTGTTTCTTGAGGTCTTGCTCTTTGCTTGAGGATGTATATGTGAGAGCAGACTCTTCACCATGTCTTGTTTGCACTTTGTTGACAAAAAGACAGGCGTGGTGTTACAGATTTTGCCTGGAAGGAGCTGGATCGAAAGTAAAGGTGGAGCTAATTCTGGGAAAAAATTAATGTATTGAGACACTGCATGACTATTTTGTTTCTCTCTGTGTTAAAACCCTTTTAAGGATTTGGTTAGACTAAGAATTCCTGGTGAAATGTTGTGCTTAGGGTGTGTAGGATGTGTAGGTTCTGAAAAAGTAAATTGGCCCATTTTGTAGGAAGAGGCTGGAAGAAGCCTAGAATAGTTTCTGCTTTAGGCTCTTTAAAGGCATTTGATCAGAGTGAACTATGCAGTGCATATTTTTTTTTAGCAATATTTGGCAATATAATGTGTTGTGTTTTAGTTGTACCAAGAAAGCCATAAAGACAATTACAGTTGTTAATATGATATGTAAAGTAGGTATATATATAAATACATAACTAAAAATATAATCGTAATTGGAAAAGTGAATACCGGTTCCTCATTAGTGTCCTGATTTTGAGGATATGCCTTCAGAACTGTTCTGTGAATATTTTTCCATCAGTTTCCTGGGAGAGAGCTTCTTCTTCAAAGTGCCTGCCTGAGGTCTTTTGGAGAGAGCATCATGGAATCAGTACTGTGCAAGACAAAGGTGCATTGTGCCATGTTGCCTTCATGCAAACAGCTGTAGAGTCAGGGTCTTAAATTTTTGTGTCTTTCAAAGTGGGGGAGGGAGAAGATTCTGCATAGTTTTGTTTTCTCCAGTTTTGAAGCATCTTGGCATTTTCAGTGTGACTCAGTTTGTAGGACGATGTTTTTTTCCAGCCAGAGTGCTGTGTTTGTGTTGTTTCCATGTCTGTACTGGAATTTACTTACCGTCATTCCTTCATTCTGCAGTGTTTCAGTATTTTGCTTGTGCTGTTTTCAGCCTTGAGGGTTCAAGGAAGAAGGAATTAAGTTTGTAGAGAAAGCATAGTATACTTCCACTCTGTTCAGGACTCAGCTGTGCAAGTGCCTGGGCAACCTCACCTAATAAGACCTGCTTTGAGCAAGTGATTGGACTGGGTGATGCCCGTAAGTCCCTTCCAACCTATATTATTTTACAGCTCTATAGAAGCTGAGACAGGTAGAGAAAAAGTAGAGCCGTGGGTGTCTACACATGAGCCAGCAATTTGTTGAGCTCTGCCTTGTAGGATATATCTTTAGCACAATGCACTTCAGAGGTAGGATGACTTTGACAGATTCTGTCTTCGCTGTCCTGTGCCTAGGAACTTGTGCCTTTCTTGCTCTAAGTATAAGCTTTCCTTTTTAAAGTTGATTTGGAAAAAAGAAGTAAGAACATTTTATAAGTGTAAAGATCTCAATGTTAACATTTCTATTGAAATTGAGATTGGAGTTATTTTAATTTCGGATTAGGTTAGGAGACTTCTTTTATCTGTCATGCCTGAATTTGCAGATCCTTAACTGAATGGTTGTGAACAGTTTATATGCCATTATTCAGTTCTTCACAGATAGCTGAAAACATGCATGTTACAGATATGAGAAGAAATTGGTGAGTATGACTTTAATAAAATGTGGAATAAATGCTTAGAGATGCATACACAGAGGGGTCTTCAAAATGTGTGCTTTTTACAAACATAACTAACTGAATTTATTACTACAAATATCTTATTGTATCCAGGCTGCTGAAATCAAGGACACTTCTCAAAAATGTAAACAGAAGCAAGATGCTTTGGAGATGAAAGATAAACAAGTAAGAGTCTTCATATTTATTACTCTTTCAGGTGTTTCTTTGCTGTTGTATTAACAGCTATAGCATATGCTGCATTCAGAGAGACTGCTACTTAAATTCTGCAGTAAAGCACAGATGTGGGTGCAGGTTGTCTGCCCTTCTTTTAGTGGAGAGGGAAGTTTCTGCCAGTGCTTGCACAGTTCACTCCCTGCAGTCTTTAAAAAAATGCCTATTAGTCACAGAATCACAGAATGGTGGGGGTTGGAAGGGATCTCTGAAGATCATCTAGTCCAACTACCCTGCTAGAGCAGGATCACCTAGAGAAGAGCACATCCAGGCAGGTCAAACAGATATGACTTAGGAACAGGTCTATGCTACTCAAAGTCAGTTACCTTAATGCAACAAACTTAGGACTAGACAGTGTGCATGTATATGTACACTATATATTACAGGCTTTCCTTGAAAAGCTCCAGCCTCTATAGCACAGTAATGCACTCAGCATTAAACATGCTCTAAAATATTCTATGTGAGAAGCTAGGGTTACTGTTTCTGTTAAATGTTTACGTCCAGCATTTTTTAAAAAGAAAACACAAAGGTATGTTGTTAGTTACAGAACTTAATCAAAGCACTTGGTCAAGGAATGTATGAATTAAACTTACATGAGTGGCAAAGTCAACGTTGCACACTGTGCTACAGATTTTAAGCAATCTTACATTAACTTTATGTTAACGAATATCTTAAGCTTTAAGCTTCTTTTTTAAAAATGAACTTCAGAAATTGATTTAAAGGCTTGATTGTATTTTTGCTTAAATGTTCCTAAATCTTAACAAAATCTTGTCAGTTTTTCAGCTGTCATAGAGATAATGAAACTATACCAGACTCCTATAGTTTTAGCGCATGGTTACATCAGCATTTAATAGCAGTTGCACGGATATCCTAGTTACTTGTTTTAGGTTTTGTATACTAAACTCCTTTAATGTTGGAAATAATCAAAATTCTTAGGTTGAAGAAATTCATCAAGCTTTGAGAATGAAAAAAGATGAAGAAATGGACAGACAGAGAAAAATACACGTTACTCACAGGATGATAAAGGACTGGAAGCATGAGCTCAGCACAATGGCAGCCTGTGAGGACCTTCAGCCACAAACTGATTCTGTTAATAATGAGCTGAAAAAAATACAAGAAGAAAGGGCAAATATTGATAGTGATATCAGTGATCTAGCAGCAGAGAAAATGAACCAAGAGAGGGAAAAAATAAGTAAGTTACTATGGTTTTGATTGTTGACTCTTTTTTTTTTTTTCTTTTTATGACTGTTCGTAGAGAATCTACTTCTTGTCCTGCTATGGTGAAATAACTTGAAGCATTTGTTTTGAGCCTCATAGTTGTAACTTACATGTATAGCAGTCATCTTGTCTGTTACCAGTTTTATTATAAGTAACAGACACTGGTTTCTAAGTAGAAAGAACAAGAAGATTCAGAAGTTGCAATTGACGTTAAAACTATCCTTAAAAAAAAAAAGTTTCCTCTGATCTCTGGGTAAGAATAATGCTTTGCCAGTTTTGTATTTTTTTCTGTTATTAAATAAAGGTGTGTACTATTAGCAGGATACCAAAAAAACTGCAAACGTAAAGCAAAAACTGTTTAACTTGAAGATGCAGTGTTTTAAATTATCTCTTTAGCAGCATATTTACTACTGATGCTGCCTTTGTCCTTTCTAGATAAACTTGAACTAACCTTAATTATAGTAAATTCCTTTATACTACCCTAGGCTAGTTCTTTCTAAGAAACAAGATTTTAAAATGATAGCTTGGTGGGTAGGGAGTGCTGTATATATTCACAGAATCACAGAATCACAGAA
>NW_010192586.1:0-8030 GCF_000695765.1 Mesitornis unicolor | reverse complement strand
TCCAACTCCTCACATTCTGTGACTCTGTGATATGTATATATATGCAGAGACACACCTGATTGGTCGCAGAGTGGTCTGTCACCGGTGTCAGCTGCACGTACTGGACCTGGATATCGCTCCCTTGGAGCGGGGACCCATCAACGCCCCCCGACGCAGGCTCCGCAGACGCCACGGCGATGAGCTGAGCCCCCTGCAGCACCTGCAGGGAGAGCAGAGAAAATACCTCATGAACACCCACAACCAGAAATTGTGGTGAGACATCGAAAGAAACACCAGCAAACTTGCCCATCAGTACCAGTTGCTTTAAATCACGTGGATTTTCAAGAGGACTTATGGAAAGGTTCCCATACTGGATGCTCAAACCTCATTTTGCCTCATGAAATTAATAATTCTGTTAATGATTATTGCAAAGATGAACCGGGACAGACTGAGGAGGTTGCCCCGAGAGCACGATAATGTCAATTATCACAACGGCATCACTGAATGATACTGTTAATGTTACATGAACAGACGCAGATGCAAGAGATCCTCCTCACAGCCAAAGGCAACTTTGGACAATTCATTCCAGTAATGTTTATATCCTATTGTATACAGAGGTGTGGATTTAACAATGACTGCTAATTAATGCTTACTCTAAACACAGCTGTCCCTACAGGCTTCCAAAACCAAAGGATAGTTGATCCATCTTCTTGTGATTAGAATAATTTTAATTAAGTTCTTGAAACACAAATCAGAATAAAACGCATGCATGCACACGATGACAAGTGCCCAACCTCATTTTTCAAATTCAGCTAAAACACACATATTCAGTTTTAACTTCTATAGGATGTATTTTTAAGCTATGCTATTTGAACCTCAACGAACAAAAGGCAGCTTTCAAACGAAGGAAGGAGAACAAAGAACAAAAATAACATTCTCAGCGCGGGTTTTTCCCAACAAAGTATGATTTCGCAGCTGACGTGCGGGTGGGTGGCCATGGAGGAGTGGGGAGACCACAACTTCCCCAGGGAGAGTGGGAGGCACAAAGAGGTGACCCCCAGAAATGACCTTCAGGGGCGTTGTCGGGATTTTATTGGGATCTTGGGTGTTCTGAGGTACGCGCAGCACCAAACTGCTCAAGGATGCTAGGTTTTGTTTTCACAGGAGCTAGCAAAATTAGCCCTACAATATTTGTTTTGGAAGCATTTGATGCATAATGTCATAACCACATCACAGTCTGCACTATTGATTACCTGCAGCTCTGCAATGCATTGTTTTCCTCATTTATTTCTGAACTCTAAACTCCAGCACAAGCCCATCATTCTCGCACGCAAACTGCTCTACAACAAAGAACCCTGAAGCATATACCTGTATATTATCATATACCAAACCTATTAGATTCCTAGGGATCATCTGCCTTTACCATCCTGCCCACAAAAATAATACCACTTCCATAAAATACAAATTACACTTCCCTACTGGTTTCATGCAAACAGATAAGTGCTTTTTCTCTTGTGCCTTCCTGCTGGATAAACTATTTGTAACTAAGTTTTCACTCACAAAGAAATGGGAAGTGTTTTCATAGGATGTAATAGTGAAGCTGGGTCAGTTTTCATAGAGATAAATTGAGAACATCAAGGTTGTCTCGTGGCATAAGCGGCCATATAACCAAAATAAATAAGAATACAAGCAAGATCCCTGTCTCAAATTAAACGGACTGAATTTTAAATAAAGGAATGAGCAACAGGCTCTTTTTAATACCTGCTTATAGACAGCACTTTAAACCAAATCATTATTTGAATTACTGTACAGCTTCTGCAATTAAGATACAAGTGAATGAGAGCGGAAGGGGAGAACTGCCATCTTTACCCCTTTTTTTCCCAAGAAATTTGGAAATAAAGCTGTTTCTGTGGTCTTAATAGCACAATACTTTTGTTTTAGTTTAATTTGCTGAGTCAGAGAGGATCAACCCGATCCCAAACATCCGATCGCACTCCTGAACCTCTGAACACGGGACACGAGGATGACCTGCAGCAACTCAAGGCATCGCTTAAACTAATCACACTGTGTTTGTAAGGTAACACCATTTATCATGAGTCTCAAGTGGAAAATCCAACCGAACTGACATTAAAAACAGCAATAAATTACATTTTCTCTAGGCATTACTGGAGATTATGATAAATTCAGTATCTTTCTGTCTTAGCTTAAAAATAGGCTAAAAGTTTGTTACGCTGAAGAACTATGGATGTCACCCTTTCTGCTTCTCATGAATAATAAATATTTTGTTCAGAAATTTGCCAATTCAGGCAAATAATTACAAATTTGCTGATGGTCCTTGGATTCTGCTTGCATTTGCAATGTGGGATTTGTGGAGGAGCAGGTGCAAATATACGGCTTTTCTCTGGCTGCTCACTTGACTTCCAGAGCAACCCTTTAACGCTGCAATTCTTACCTGCCCTCGACCTTAAAACAAAGGAATTGCCCCCCAAAAATAAACAACCCGCCCTGAAAATGAACTTTTCTGCCCAATTCCACCGGGGTTCTCCAACATCCTGCCTTACTGCTCCAACACAGGTAACAGAATATGGTTAAACTAAAAAATAATAAACTTAACTTCTACCAAAGGGGATTAATTTGTGCTTTAAACACGCACACAGAGAACAAGAAGCTTGAAGTCACCCTTCCCTGGGGTATCTGAGGTAGTGAGAGCTCACGTCAATGCTGAAAATGAGCCTAAAAAAGACAGCTTTTAGAATTAACAAGCCGACAAAATCTTCAGCTCCTGACGCTGCACAACGATTTGCAGCGCGAGCATCGCACAGCTGGAACACAGCAGCTCGCAAAATTCTGCTCTCGGCTTGCGCCTCCAACTGCGGACGGGGCTCTGCCCCAGAAATCCGAGTGAAAATGTTTATTGAGAAAAGCCAGAGTACTTTGGGAACGCTTGGGAGGTATTTGGGGTGTCTGTCTTGGAGGGTGTTTCAAAGCTACAATGCTCTGAAGCACATTTTGTCATCTCTGCGAGCCTCTGTGTCCCAAATTTCGTTGCCTCAAAGACTGCGCGGTGACCCTGGTGAAGGTGACAACTTGCCTAAATTAAAACACAGGCAGGAAACAGCCTCTTCACTGTTCCCATCACCTTTCTGAATAAGGAAATGTTCCTAAACACTAGAATTTAGGTTCAGACAGAAACACAAATGCATTTCTGTTCGTTTTGATTTCCAGTGGTCCTAGAAATACCAGAAGGAGAAGTATTTCGTTGGGATGTTTAAAATGAAGTGTGAACTCTCTGTCTGTGAATACAGAACCCCAGGCTCTCTGACCAAACATTTATCATCCCTAAAGCTCTTTCCATGAGAGATACAAGAGGGGACAGAGGTGATAACAGGAGTTAAGGGACACACAGCTCCCTCCTCCCCACATCCCATCGTGCCCATCCCTCCTTACAGCGACGTTAACTCAAACCCAGGCTTCCTGAGCACAAACATTGCAGAAGCACAAATCCCCTCTCCACCTTTCCCCTCTATCATTCCCTCTGCAAAGTCTCAATGATTTAGGGCATATTGAGCCAGAAGGTCCTGGATTTCTATTTTTCATCCCTTCCTCAGTGAGATGCTTGCCATATAAAATGTAATAATAAAATTAGTATTAATAATGAGAGCCAGCTATTTGCTCTGCTCTCTTCCTTTCCATTTAAAGACCATTTTAGCCCATAACTAACAGTTCCCGTTTAACATTCAACTGCCAGGGCAGGAAATAAATTTTTTTAAAAAAGTAGATTAAAACTTAATAGGTTTTCCTTCAGTTTCTTCCAAAAGTATTCAGGCACAGTTTCCAATCATGGTCCAACTGCTATCGCATCCTCTGCTGATTTCACTTATCACTGAGATGAATTCTTCCAAAAACCCATAACTTAAAGCATCTCTATAGACCTCAACCTTCAAACAAAGGTCACTGGTTTGAGTTGTTTACCCAAAAATCCCATTCCTCAGCCTGCTCCTTGCCAGCCCAAGCGTCCTACAACACATTCCTTTTGCTACTGTTGTTGTGAGCTTTTTTTATTAATGTAGGCAGGCACATATGTTTGCCCACCTATAAAAAGCTCAAAAGCAAGACACGTTGGGATTTTTGTGTCTTTTTTCCGTCGTTTCTTCCCATTTCCACTGCAGGAATTTTTTCAGGAATGCAATAAAAGATGACGTTTCTTACAAAAAATGAGGTCTTGAATCACTAAAAGAGTGGTTGTTTATAGAAGGTTCACATCTGAAAATCCTGTAGCACTTCTAGCCAGCAAGTAACCATTTCAGCAAATGCTGTACAGAAGAAATGAGTTGTGCATAGGGAAAAAGGAAAGATTTCAGTGATGTGTTCTGGCTAAAACATCCACAAAAAAAGACAGTTCGGGCCCCAAACTGTAAAGGATAAATATGGATTTAGATGATTGCTAGGAAACAAAAAAATGAAGAAAATTCCTGCCTATCATCCTGCTACGCTGTCATCCATCAGTGATGGTAAAACTACATGGATACATTCAAATAGCAGCTCCTCCAAACGATAAGAAACTCTGCTGATAAACGTGTGCAGTCAAAAAAGGTAACTCCTTCATGCTGAGTCTTGAAGTTTTCGTCACAGAGTCTGAGGACTAAAAGCATCCACTGTATTTAGTCCCAAAAAACATTTATTCAGTGGATTTACAGGCTTAGCTGGGGCAAATTGACTCTGTATTTAGGTGCAGAACTTACAATTTTTTAGTATCAGAAAGTAATGAGTTCCCTGAAAACATCAGAGGCCTGGACTAATGAAGGTCTCCATCCCCTTGGCACTGACTGATGAATCTGGAAGAGGTGATGCAGAAAGCTGAAAGAATGGAGCTGCATGAAAAAACCCCAAGGTTTTCTTCCAGAAGATGGTATTTTACAGTGTTTAATTTCACTTGATGAAACAGAGCAAGACCCAACCCTAGGGAACAAGTCCAGTATGGAGGAATCTAAAGTATACGGGAAATTTGGTACCATGATCTACTTTATACCCCATCTTCATTACGGTATTGGTTCAATTTGACCTAGGTCAACTGCACTGCAAAGCTCACATCTGATGGTGACTGATATAAAGTTATTCTGGAGATTTCACAGTCCAACTCCAATAAAATTAGCTTTAAAGTATTAATGTGACAAAAAAGGAGCATGAGCAAGGCTGGACGGACCTAACTGTTCTTGAAGAAGCCATCATCTTCGTGCTAAGATCACGCAGTGTTCACTGAAAACCACTTTATTTATCTATCCCATATGTATACAAAGTAAGAACGCGCTCAGCCTGATGATGTGGTATCGTTCTGGAGAAATGAGTTCACATTGAACCTGCAACTCCTCACAACAGCTGACGACACGGACCAAGGAGCGCTCCGCATCGCCGCATATCCCATGCCGTACTTAAAAGAAAACAACCCTTTTGATAGAATTACAAGACAGTTTGAAGGACCACGTTTTATCTTCCAAACGTTTCAAAACACGGGGAGCAATAAAAGGCTGGAAGTTCCTTTTCCAAGAGGATAAGGCAGGCAGATGGCCCGCGGCGTTGCAGAGCTTTTCTCTCTGCCGGCGATGAGGAGCGCACGGAGGTGCGAGTGCACACATGGAAGATGTCACCCGTCCTTTACATCATTTCTTGGCAAGCTTTTGGAAGCAGAAGCCTCCAAAATATGAGGCTGATCTTCTTTTTAAGGTGCGTTTTTATGGCTGCTCTAGGTCGGATTTCAAACTCCGAAGATCACACTAAAGCAAAACGCCAAAATATAAACCAAAAGATTAACTTCCTATTTTTCAAGCCGAACTTGTTCTGATTCTCTTTTCATTGTCACCAGCAAAAAGCCCCTGCAATGTGTACTCCAATAACACGTTTCATCTCCAGCACCAGAGAGTTTCCACAATTTCACAGGTTTTTCTATATTAGTTTGTCTTATAAGGCATTAAATCAAGACCCTTACACAAAGCAATTTCCATGAAAGGAGAACATCTCTTCTAGAGGCCATCCCATCTTTATTTTAAATACTTCCATTGACAGAAGTATTCTGTCAATTATTAAATTATTCAGTCTAATACACTGCCCCATCTTCTGTATTTTCTCATAGGAAAATGTTTGGGAAGCGAAATACAATGTTTTCTATTATCAAATGTTCACCAGTAAATAAATCTGGAATATTTGCTCTTAGAAAAATGCATTACTTTGCATCTAGCTTTATTAAAAGGCAGGTTGAGACAATAGTATCTATTAATCTAGACCAGGGTGTAGAAATGACCTGGTACTTTCATTACTTAGCACTTAATTACACTGCCATTTACATATCACTAATTATTCGTTTTCTTCCATCTCTCTGATTAAAATACTGAATAGCATTAGGCAAAGGTATTTGTGGGAAAACACCAGAAAACACAAACTGGAAAGCTTTAAATTACTTTTTGCAATATAGCCACTAAATTCTTCTGAATAAAGTGAACTCTGCCTTCAATCGTTTGCTGTAGGACCACGTTTTCAACTGATCAGAGCAGCAGGTTGGAAACAGAAAGCAAACAAGTATACTGCCAATCAACCCCATTTTTAATAAAACAATGCTGATTCACATTAAGCTAACATGTTTTGATTCATTACTAATTACCTCCTCAATACTTCATATTTATTGAATTAAAAACACACTTCTCTGTGCCCAGACAAGCAATGCCAAGGAAAAGATCTGGCTACGATGTCCCCTTTCCACTTGAGCAAGGTATCAGGTACGGACAGGGATATGCAAAGAAGAAAATAGGATTAAAAATTATATAAAATAAGGGTTCTGAGAGAGTCCCAAAGTCAGACCCCAAATCAGGTATCAGTTCCCATCACCCAAAATCAAACTGCTCCACTCACTTGCCCTCAACTATTGCAGTGTTGTATCATAAGGGTTTTACATAAAATTAAACAGCAAAAGCTTTGCTAACGTTAAGGTCATTTATTCCCATTAATGTTCCAATAAGTTTCTGTTAAAATGAAAGTAAGTTTGATCTAAGGGAAGTGGAAATAATATAAAAAGGATGCAGTGCTGGGAGATTAGGGCATCACTCTGAAGTTAATAATCCAGTTCATAAAGCTTTACTTGGACTCCTCGCCTACAACAACTTGTACCTAAATTTGCTATTTATTTCGGACATAAAAAGTGCCAATACAAAAATAAACTCCACGTATATAAAAGTCTAATATAGAGCAGTTCACCGAGAGAGGAACTCTCCCTGCTGTGCATTTCTAAGTGTGCGCAATTGAACCGTGCAAAATGTGACCTTAAATCTGTCAAAACTTCATTAACTTCCACCCCTGCAGAGCCATATAACCGAGAGCACCTCCTTTAAATTCCCCAAACTCAAAGGCATGAAAAGTGAAACTGATTCCGGCTCTGCCGAGCGTGGAAAAATGAAACGAGTAATTCCAGCGTACGTTTTTATCAGCCGCGTTATTCCCTCGCATAACAAACAATAAACCATCTCGTCTGCTTTTCCTCCGAGCGCAAACACGCTCAGCAACAGCGACTCGAGACTCCCCGAACGCCACAGAACCCGGCGAAACGCAGGACACAGACTGCAGCTACTGCCCTCACTTCAGCTTTTGACTAAGATCTCCATTTTTCGGGCTGCGGCGGTTGGGTTGAGCTTGACAAGCGCTGGTAAATTATCAGTTTTAATTAGTGTATTTAAACCAGCTGCACCTTACACCACCTTGCTCCCCAGTATCTCCATTTCGGTGCCCCACAAGGAGAGCTCCAGGAGCAAAACTCTGCCTCTGGACACCAAGTGTTCAGTAAAGCCACTGATATTTTCCAGCACCGTGGTTTTATGGAGAGCAGCAGCCATCGGTGAAATGTTGTAACGGGCCCCGAGCAAAGGAAAATGAGATGCACAGAATGGCGTGAAGTTTTGGAAGGGAAATTGTGGCGGAGGTTCATGAGCTTTATTAATGTTCCCTGCACAAGATTTTAAAAAAATATACAAATAAATAGTACAAATAATTATTACTAAAAATTAACTCAA
>NW_010192585.1:0-21686 GCF_000695765.1 Mesitornis unicolor | reverse complement strand
TAGCTGTTGACTCCTTTTAACGTGGCCAGTGTTGATGGAAAAACAAACGTTTTAGAGTTCATTAACTTGCCTCTGCTTTTCTCAAGCTAGTTGCATAACTTTGAGCAATCCATAAAATAAATTAAAAACTGAGTAAAACGCCCAGGTGTTTTCCCCTTCGGATCATGCAACAAGTTCCTTATCCCTTGATCACATGTAAGGCTGGCTGGAACGACTTGAGAAACAAGATATTCTTTGGGAGAGGAGTTGATCTTGTAACTGGGAGAAAAAGAACAAGCAGATGAGAGAGAGTGAGTTTGAAAATTTTAGGAGAAGAAAAAGGTTCAGCTGTTACTGCTGTTAGTGGCAGTGCTGCTGTGCTGCTTTGATAAATTCGAAGTATTACTGTCATCTTCATAAAAACAGTGAAAAAGTGGAATAGAGATTGGTGCATGATATAAAATTTTAAGCAGCCATTTGGCATCGTTGTTACTGTGCAGAGGTGTAATGTCATCTTACTTGGACTGCATTTCTTAATGTAAATCCTTCATGTTTTAATCTTTAGGATGTGTTTGCAGTATTAAAATAGTTCAGACCTGGTAAACAAAGTTGCTGGGTTTTAAAGTAATTTATTAGAGTCTTGAGGGCAAAATCAGTTACTGGAAAGTGTGTTCAGCCTAAGAAAGCTCATTAAGTGACTGGTTGCAAACTAAGTTTGAAAATGTTTCTGATGGGGGCTTCAGGAATCTTGGCAGCTGGTTGCAAGCAGGTGCAAGCTGAATCCAAAAGGGTGCTGTAGCCTCGAAGCTGGGTGTGCTTTCACACCTTGCAACTGCAACTGTCATTGGTGCACCTTCTGTACCTGTTGCCAACTCAGTAGACCCGTTATTGTGCCGAGTAGCAGACTTCCAGGACTCAAGTGATGAATTATTCTCTTGTGCTTATTCAGACTGAAATGCTAACGAGGATGCTTGTTGGCAACTCTCATTTTTGGGGATGTGAACAGCTGCCAGCAAAGATAGACACTTGAGACCAACTCATGTCTCGCAGACCACAAAATGGCCATCAGCTACCAATGACCTTCTGGAAGTAACAGGATGAGAATGAACACAATTGCTCTGGCATGCTCTTACCACCAATTTCAGTCTTTTTATAATCAGGAGTTTGAGATGCCTTTTTTCAAAAATATGTTGATCTTCTGGTTTTGAAAATGTTGTAGCTGTTAAAAAAAATAATCACTGAATATAGATCGCTTGCGTATGTATACCATACACCAGTAAATGCTTCCTTTTCAGGTCATGGAGGTCGGGTGATGCTGTGATCAGTGCCCAAGTGTTTAGAGAGAAAGCAGCGAGTGGCAGGAATTGAACGATGCCAATAGGAGCAGTATGAGTGGATATGGTTGTATCACTGCCAGAGGATAAGTACAGAGGTGGTGGGTGTGGACTTGGCTTTTCCTCAGTGGCCTTGGTCAGGTTCACAGAAACACGTGTGACAGGCCACTGAAATCCGTGATTTCTTGAAGAGGTATTCTTTCCTGAATTGGAACCAAGCCCAGCACATTCTCATAGCACCTGTTTTTCTTCAGATAAAATTGAGAGAGAGATGAATTCTCACCATGTTTGTTAGCATTATAACCTCTCTTAACCTTCCTTCCTTGAAAGGCAATATAATTGTGAAAAGGACATTGTCTTACAGCCAGCTAAAAGATTATTTGTAGAGATTGTTTTTCAGCCTTGTGGTTGAAAGAAGTTGAGATAAAACAGCATGAAACAATATACTGGCATAGCGTTACAGTAAAAACAAACCAAGAGAAGAAACCTGGCAGCTTGCTTGGACTGTGTACTTTGTGTAGCCCCAGAAGGAGAAAGTAATTTAAATTGGCTCTCCAGAATGAGGTCTGGTCCAAACATTTGAACACTTTCTATGAATCTGGTTGAGGCAGCTACTGGCATCCTTCCAGGGTTTGTCACAGCAAGGCTTTTCCTTAACAGCCTTGTCCAGTCTGTGGAAAAAACCAGACTATGTTCACATCCCTTCAGATACAGTTGTAAACATTTGTGGAGGTTGTTGTCTAAATACTTTTAAAGTCTACCTATTCTTTCCTAGTTTTGACACCATACTTTGGTCCTATCTTAAGTAATTCCTTTTCAGCTGCAGTGATTACAGTCTGCGGTGTCAGTCATCTTGCTTTGTATCACAGTTGCTTATTTCTTTTTGAAAAAGTCTGTACAGATTGTTTCTAATCAGCTAATGTGATAATTATTTTCCTTTAAACTAATTTGTTATTTGCCTGCCTCCTAAGACAGTGACCATATAAGCTAAGGTGGCCAGTCCTGGGCTGTTACTGTGTTTCTTTAGAATTCAAAGTTATGTTGGTTTTTAAAGAACACGTTAATAATAATTTTAATTGTTTAAAATTGGGAACTGTAATTTGCTAGGCTACTTTGGTGGTTAGTAAAAATGCATCTATCTGTTCCTTGTGTTTAAAAAACCAAAACAACCAAACAAGCCTAAAGCTTGGGGAAGATTGCTTCCATTTTTGAGTTTGTGAACCCAGCAGTACAGGCCTGAGAGAATTAGAGAAAGGACAGAAAAAGACCTAGGTTGCTCTTTAACTTATGTTTGTAGAACCACTGACATCAAATAGTGGAATTTTTAACTTCCTGGTGCCAAAAGTCAGAGCCTTTGAGGTAGCATTTTGCATCATAACTGACTCAATCTATGCAAAATCAATAATTTAGGAGAACAGAGCTATTTATCACAGTACGTTTGTTAGATTTTAGTAGAGATGTTCACAGAAAACACTGAGGTGCAACCTTAGAGTTACTAACGTTTCTTAAAGGTAGTTTAAGTTTCATATATGAAAACATCGTGTCCAAGGTTTTGCGTAATATTTCCTGGAGGAAAATTGAAAGCTGGTTAAGCAATGCTTTTTCTGAACAGACTTTCAAAGTGAAACTGTCCTTTTACGAGAAGGACGGCAGCAGAGGGGTTGTAGCAGAGCTCAGCGTTGCGTGTCCAAGTGGAACCTTCCCTTTGCGTATTACAAAAGGGTAAAGTACTGCACGCTATGCCTTGATTTTGCTGTTAAGAAAGCCTGTTCTGCAAATTAAATGCATATGAGCGCTCGTACATGAACTGAGGCTGCCATGAAGCCAACATTTAACGGGGGCCTTTGTTTTTCACTCTGCCTGTTACTTCTCTCGTGACTGAGGGCTATTTTTAGTTTCTCCTAAGGGAAAAAAAAAGTGCCACTTGTGTTTTTAACGGTTTGTATACTGTTAGGAGCCTTTGTTTTTCCATCTGAATCTGACATTTTCTGGAATGTTACACAACAGATTGTCTCACCTGCATGTGTTGTTATGTATTTTGCTGATCCGAAGCACATCTAAAAGCATTTTCACTGTTGCAGGCACTTGGCTTCTTGTGGTATTCTGATGACCAGAATTTCTCCTTTGAAAGTACCTGTCATGAGCCATACCTTTTCAAGAACTTTCTTCAACATTGCTGCTCCACTAGTAAATAAAAGAAAAGAATATTCTGAAAGAAGAATTATAGGGTTTGTATAGAAGTGTGGAAAGAGACTTTGTATGCTTGTTGATTTTATGTTTGCTGTGATTAATCCAAAACCCTAGAAGTTCAAAGACAGCAACCCTGGAGACACATGTTCCTATGACTCCACCTAATTGGAGACTAGGAGAGAGTTTTGACTTTCAGAATTTGTAGCAATCGGGCTTTTCCAGTCTGAAATAAATGTAGAAACCCAACTGCCTTGCTCAGTAGAAAGATGGAATAACCCTTCTGTTCCATGACAAAACTAAAACAACCCTGAAAGGGAAGAATACACAGTTAATTTAATCCGGGAAAGTGAGAATAAACCAACAGGTGTGAAAACACTCCATTTCTCAGGGCTTTCTGGCCCAAATACATGCTAATATTTGCACTTTATGTTGTACTTCTCATTTCTTGAGATTTTCTTCTTTCTGTGAAAGAAGGTAAATAATTGTGTGATGAAGAAACTTAGGCACATAGAAAGAAGATATTGAAATCCTGTTTGCCTAAAGTTAGTGGGGAAAATTCCAGTTCATTTAATGAGGCTGGGATCTGCCCCCAGCCTTTGGTCCACAATAGTACAAAATTTACTATTTTTGGGTTGTTTTTTTTTTACTATGCTTAAGGCTCATTTATGTGATAGTTCTTGAACTGCAACGGATTTTGCATAGTCCCTTGAAAAGACCTTTTGCCCAGTAGTACTCACTGTTGAGGACTGTTGAAATGACGCATCATTTTAAACACAGGTGGAATTAAGCATGTGCTTCAATTCATTTCTGAGTCAGCACTAAAAATTAAAGAGCACAACTATGTAACCCTTTCCTCCGTTACTGTAGAATCAACCGAGATGTTGCCATCGTATTCCTTCATACAATTTCAACATCTTGCTTGAGCAGGGAGGTTGGACATGATGACCTTCAGCCATTTTGTGATGCTGCGAGGTTTTCCCGTTGCATGTATTTTTAAATTAAGCATGGTTTTTATGTTATTATTTGGGCTAAGATAAGTAGTGTTCTATTTAAACTTTGTGAAATATAGCACTTTATTTTTGATGCATTTTGTTGGTAGAAATGGTGGATTCTTTATGTGAAATGTCTAGCATCTACCTAAATGAAGACACAGCTGTGCTGGAAAAACTTGTTTTTCCATTTGAAATATACGCATATTTGCCTGATATTGCAGAGAGTAGCAGACACCAGGGTCACTGTTCACTAACTTTACTGAAGGATGTTGTGTGGTGTTTTGCATCTTTATGCAAAGACTTACCGGTTTATTACTCTTCTTTTTTTTCTCTCTTTTTAATTTGCAAAAACAGTGGAAACGTTTTCAGGTAACTGTATGTCCACCTTTCAAATTGTCATTTATACTGTTTTTGAAGCTTGTTAATACTGAATTTGAAGTTAAAATACCTTGTCAATAACGTTTGTGTTTCTGTTTCCAGGTATTCTATGCAGGAAATGTATGAAGTTGTTGCTGTTGTGGAGAATTACAAACTATTTGTTCCTTGGTGTAAGAAGTCGGATGTATTATCAAAGCGCTCTGGGTACTGCAAAGCACAGCTAGAAATTGGATTCCCTCCTGTAGTAGAGAGGTATACGTCGGTCGTTACACTTGTGAGACCACATTTAGTTAAGGTAACTTATTTTTTTAGCTGTAACTTTCTGTAACTTTTGTTTGTTGAAATTCAAATAATTCAATGGTGCTTCAAACCAAAATTGATGCTGAAAGTGCTTTGTGTGGCTCGAAACTTGTGTTTCTTCTGTTTAAAAAGTGGAGTTAACTGGCGAGGATTTGAATGTGCTTTTAAAACATAAGCTGCCAAATGGCAGGAGGTGGGGTGGGTAGGAATTGCTTTTTAATTTCCTTTTGCTGGAGAAACTAGCAACCATACATGAAAACAGACCATTTCTGTTTGGTTTTCTTAGAATTTTGTCTAAGCCTCTCTAATGCAAAATTGGTACTGACTTAAGAGTTATCTTTGACAACTGTAGCTTTTGATACTTTAGCTAAATTGGTATCTGTGTGTCCTCCTTACAATGTTAATTAGCTCGTACGAGAAATCCTAAACTTAAGTGTAGGATCTGCTGAAGACCTGGTTATTCAGTGTGTTGGTGAGAAGATGGAAGAGTGGATTTTAAAGTCCATTTTTTAGAATGAATTTGTTCAGAAAATCAACAGTTGTATTTCTCCTCCTTTCAGCTTTTCAAGAGCAATAACTAAAAATGTCAAGAGAGAAATTGTAAATTACATCTGAATCTTCTCACTAGTTTGCTTTATATGTTCAGATCTGTTTTGGTCAGGAATAGCTCAGAGTAGATTCCTTACAGCAAAACTGCTGCTCCCTCCATATGGCAGATCTGGACTATTTTTTGGGAATAACTAGTGGAATTACAACAGTCGATTGCTGTTGAAGACAGCTGTTTGGATATCTTATTTCACTAGGCTGTCCTATTTCTTTTGTAGGCTTCCTCTTAAGAGACACTGCTCAAACCAGAAACTGGGTTTCTTAAGTACAGGGGAGACACGAATTGGAAAGGGAGTATGCAAAGTGCCCTTATTCAAGGTACTTATTGATTCTGGAAAGAAAGAAAAAATAAAGTCTTCCTCCCTTTCTTAATAAAGTTGAACAGCTACAGTGGAAGATCTGCATTTTACATGCTGACTGCTTTCCCTTTCTACTCTTCCCTGACAAGACTGGCTTTTTGCTTTCACATAACTGTCAGATTGGCTTACTCAGAAGAGGATTTATAGTCTCAGAAAAGACCATGAAAGTGATGAGGAGAACCATTTTTAAAATTTCCTCTTCCTAGACTTATTAGCCTTTTCTCTGCTGGGATTATTTTTCCTAGAAGTTTACGTTGTGTTCATGTAACTGTAGGAACATTTCTAGAGAAGTAACTGGTGTTTGGACTAACTGACTCTCCCCAGAAATAACTCTGGGCAAAGGCAGTTTGCATGGTGGTCCAGCATAGCTGGCTACTGGTGGCAACAAAATGAGCACGAGTTTGTTGCTTACAGCAGCAATGCTTGAGCAATGGCAAAATCGGACTGGTAGCAGCAGTTCTTGCCACAGCGGAAAGCACGAAGTTTGCTACTTAAAAGGTTGGAGCGACAGGGGCATATTGGCAATTTTCCCATTCTTCCTGCCCTTTTGGCAGCAGCAGGAAGATCAAGCCCAGCTCTTCGTGTTCAATCTTCCCTCTACTCCTCCCCTTTCTGTGGAAGTAGCAAGGCACTTCTCCTGGGCAGAAAAATGTTGGGTTTTTTGTGCTGCTAATTAGTCTTTGAGATGGCTTACCTTACCATGGCTTTCAAACCACAAGCAACATCTATTCATCATGGGTGGTCTTGTTGGAGCAGAGCTGTTTGTGGGAAGAGTAAAACCTGTAAAAAAAGAGTTAAAAAGCAGTTACAGAAATTCTCTCTAGCAATTCCACACCCACTTCTCTACAACCTCGTTTCAGGGAGTTGTAGAGAGTGATAAGGTCTCCCCTCAGCCTCCTTTTCTTCAGATTAAACAACCCCAAATCCCTCAGCTGCTCCTCTTAATACTTGTTCTCAGGACCCTTCACCAGCTGACACTGCAAACGGGATCTCATGCTGGCTGCACTTTAAGAATAATTTTAACTATGTCGTGACCTTCACTGTCTAACAAAGTGCAAATGCAAACTTCAGTGATACCAATTAGTCACATCTGTAAAAGCCTAATTGTATCTTGACTTTTCAAACTTTATTTTAGGCATCCTGCACAGATGGAAAACTATTTAATCACTTGGAAACAGTGTGGCGTTTCAGCCCAGGTATCCCTGGTTATCCAAGGACATGTACGTTGGATTTTTCAGTAAGTACTATAATTAAAGACTACCACGTGCTTGGAACAGGGCATAGAAATAGTATCTTCAGCTGTGCTTTTTGAGTTTGTTTTTTGTTTGAGTCTAGGTTTTTTTTAAATACCTAATGGTGCTAATATTTTCTTAAAGTGCATACACACAGAAACCAAGTTAGTTTTGGTCACTACTATCCAAAACAATTTTTGGAAACTACCACACAAACCACTACAGTGTCATTTAGAGACAGCAGTCTTCTGTCAGGCGTCAACCTGTCATGAAGCAGTCTAGGGCATGGTATCTCTCACCATTAATTTCTACACATGCTGAAGTTTTCAAACAGTCAGAGAGGGAGAAATTCTAAACGTACTTTCTTATTTCCTTTAATTACTCTACAACCCAAGTGCTTTTGACATTAGAAAGTAGGTGTTCTCCCATATGTCCTCTTTGGCCTGCAGTTTGGTCAATTTAATTTCCTGTTTTCCAATTTTACTCTTTCATTTATTTGCAGTCTTATTCCTTCCTTCTAGAATTCAGGTATAATAGTTTTTTGCTGTCTCTCTACTCTGTTAGGATATCACTGCAGCTCAGAAGTATGGCTTTTTAAATCCACTGTCTGATTCAGCCTGTTACTCCTAGACAAGATGTTTTCCGCTCAAGTTATTGCTTTTCCATTTTGTCTATTTATTCTACCATCACTTTTTTTCATACATTTTATAGTGTTAAGAGTCGGTGCTGCATTGAGCACGTGACTAAGCTGAGGTTCAAAACAGGCTACAAAAGGACATGGAAATGGGTTGATCCTGCTGCCATCTACTGGGATGCTCTGCTTTAAAAATTATCTTCTGTAAACAGGAAAAAGAACATTTGGAGTATTTGTAAACTAGCATGTTAATCTCCTTAGGTTAACAACTTTAAGCTTATTGCTGTATTGCACTTTGTACAGTTCAACAGTAAAAATGGATCTATAGGCAAAAATACACTCAAATACTACATTTCTCGTGGGATGTGTCAATGATGTTTGCATGTTATTTGCTCATAGTATTTGAATTTTTCCAGGCAAATAAGTGCCAGCTCCTGCTGCTAACCAGTACGTAAGATAGCTTTTAACCCAAGCCATAAACCAGTTGAGAAAACTTGAATGAAGCAAGTGCTTAAACCCTACAATCTAAATATTGAGTCTGTGAAGAACACCTGCCCATACCAGAACCACCTTTTAAAATTTCAGGTCAAGAATTTTAGTTAAAGGGTGTCAAAACTGGACTTAAAATGGGTATTTTCACTTTCTTGGTGAAACACTACCAGTACTTCTTACTGCTCACCCCATTTTGAGGTAGCAGAAGCAAATGTAGGCAGCTGAGCAGAAGGTTGCCTCACAAAGGCAAGTCCTTAAGGACTCTAACCCTTGCCAGTTACTGACCTGCTGTGTTGCTTGCCTCCGTGCTTGTGCAGATAGGGATGATAAGCCTTTCACAACAAACTTCTCAAAACATACTGTGCAACTACAAGTATTTGGGAGAAAACTTTGATTTCAAGAATGCTCATTTGCTTTAGAAATAGTAATTGGAGTTTTGGATTATGCTGGTTCCCACAAGCTACTGTATGCTGTTTTGCCAGCCTGATTCCAGGAAACACACACACACAGCAGGGAGCTCTTCTCGCTTGGTTTCAGCTCTTAAATGGTTTGGTATATAGACTGAGGCACAGCACCATTTTTACCACCTGCAAACATTGTAAGTGTATACCATACCTCAAGTTCTTACATAGCTACCGAACGTGATGCCAAACCTGTTATCCTTGCTCTGCAGAACTCTACATGCTCTTAATGACAGCTCTCAGACTTCCAAAGGCACATTAATTTTACTGATGCTTGAGGTCAAGCAAATATAAATGAAGCTACACCTGGCTTACATTCCAAGTAGTTTAATTACTTTTGTGCTACTGTTGTGCAGTTAACGTGCATTACTCATAAGCAATTTGAGAGAAGCTGTATTTGCTCCATTTGGCATTTGATCTGCTGATACCTCAGGAATGATTAAAATTCTTAAATCTCAATCCAGAAGACATGCTACAGCAGGAGCGACAATAAAATCACAGAACAACCACCTTTTCTCCTGAAAATTCTGTAATAATTTTGGGAAGCTGCATATTCCAAAACAATGCAATTTATAGCCTTAGGAGAACGTTATTTAATTAGACCAGAGGCCAGCACAGCACAAAAGCATAATTAAAGGCTATTTGACATTAAAATGATCTTTTCTTTAGAGGTTAGAGAGAAAAAGCCAACTCCCTGTGCCCTTGCCCTGTTTCTTGCTGCAGTAGCTTCGGTTTAGCTGCAAGATTCAGTAGCTAAAAGGAAACATAGGAGTTAAGTCCTGAGCACTGCAGAAGGAGGCCTGAGGGCTTGGTACAGAGGATGTCAGCGGTGTGTCTGTACTCTTGACATTGCCCATGTCAGGACAGCGAAGCTCAAAACTGGGAGGTGTTCAGGTAGATGTGGCACACAAAACCAAATTTATAGCTTTAGTCAGTAAATTGCTTCTTTGAACATACCATAACAGCTACCAAGATCGAAAGACTGAAGATATTGATTGGTATTTAATAGGTAGCTACTTCAAGCTGCTTTTAAATGCTTCTTGGTTTTGATCCAGCTTTCCTGTAAGCCTGCTGCCTTCTGTGCACAGTTACTGAGTTATTGTTGGTCAGCAGTTTTTCATCATCCCAGATCTCTTACTTAGTTTTTGTGATGTATCATTTATTAAGTAAAATACAGCTTAGATAAATGGAAATTATTACTTCAGGAAGTTGGTTTTTTTAATTGAAAAGCCCAGGGAGACAGCCCTGGAATTCCAGCAAGGAATAAGGCTTGCTTCAGACACGCTCACCTATAGTTCAGTTTAACCTGTTCTTACAGCTTGCTGGCAGACTAACTGGAGATTCCTTAATGAAGTTGTCTATTTGTAACAGCATCTTACAACAGCAGATACAAGAACAATTTTCCATTTTCTTTAACAGGTTTCTTTTGAATTTCGTTCACTTCTACACTCAAAACTTGCTACACTATTTTTTGATGAAGTGGTAAAGCAGATGGTAGCAGCCTTTGAAAGAAGAGCATCCAAACTCCACGGCCCAGAAACAAGCATACCTCGGGAGCTAATGCTTCATGAAGTTCATCACACATAAAAGGGAAAATTATAACCACCTCCATGATAAACTTGTTTGTAAACGTCGTTTGTACAAGAGGTGCCTTGCTCCTCCTTTGGGGCATTTATTTCATAGCTGAGCTTTGTGTGTCATTTTATACTGTACAAAACACACCTCTTCAGCCAGATGTACATAGAACGTTCTAACTGCAATCAAGTGCAACTGCAACTGTTATCAGTAACAGGCAATTGGCAGCTACTGTAACACAAGGTATCTCAGGCTGCCATTTATTAACTTTCCAAAGGGTCTGTGTAATCACATTGTAAATTCTGCCTTATCCAAGCTCATGTTTTTTTCAGCATTGTAACATATTAACTGAAGTGTAAGTTATTAGTACTGTGAATGTAACTTAACAGCATCAGCTCAGCCAATTCTGGCAAAGCAACATTGTGGCTCCACGGAGTGGGGAACAGTTATGCTTGGCATGGAGCAGCAGGTACTTTTAATCCACGTGAATGACAAGGGTAAGTCAGGAGCCTCCAGCTGCCATTGAATTCTAACCAACTGCAACAGAAAAAACACCACAGCCTGAACACTGAGTTTTCAGAAATGGAATGTAAGGGGTATATGTGCTGTAAGGGGTACTATAATTTGAGTGCAGCAGTTTCAGCTATAGTCTGTGGTCCTTGGTGAGTTTATAGTACACGTGACAGGCTGAACTGGCCTACCCAACACTCTTCCACTGTTACACAGGGCATTCAAGGCATGGTACATGCATCTCATCTCATGCAAATTGTTCCTAGCTCCAACACTTTAAAAACTAAGGAAATAAAAGGCCAAGTTGTCATTTAAAGACCCCGTACAACAGAGAGCTTAACAAAAGTTCCTAGTTTTGAGTACCATACTACCATTTAATTATCAGCCCATTACAATGATTAAGCTCATTTTCAGTAGTTCTATTCCTGGCATTAATACTCTTTCCAGTCTCTGAAGAGACATAAATGAATAGGTTTGAACAGGTTTTAAGTCGCCTACATGCTGCCTTGTGTTACCAAAATTGCTTTACTGAAATTAGGTGAAGCTTCAGGTTGGGTGTTGAAGCTGGCCCTTTCTACAAAGTGTCCATAATCCACATGGTCACTACAGAACAGGGTACTGTATTAAATAACATAGGAAGGTATGCTTCAGGACAAGGACAGCCCTGAGCTGTTTCAGACCATTTAAATACTTTTCTAGAAAGAGCAACTGGAAATTCACCCATCCTGTCTGTAAAGGATAGTCCTTATTAAAAGGTAGGAAGCTGTGGAAAGTGGCAGATGGATTAAGAGGTCAGTTTTAAAGCACCGAGTTGTAAAGCAATTTTGTTTGTTTAAAGAATAGACAAGTTTGGAAAGCAGACTTTAAACATTAATGTTATCAGCTGTATCGGGTCAGTGAACACAGTAGGTGGCAAACAAAACTCAGTTTTAAGGTTAAAGCAGCATCCAGTGCAAAATAATTTAAATCTTGGAGCTCATCAGCAGAAAGCTTGAAGACTGAAAGTATCAAGGTAAGAAGGTAACCACACACCACACCTGAGCAGGGGAAGTATTTAAAAAACCCACAGCCCTTTCTTAGCAGAGGACTTACCTGTTCCGTACTCTCAGGGCACTTTCCCTGCCCCAGCACTGAGATGCACCAGGCCTGTTCCAGCAGTTGAACAATCAGTAAAGACAGGGCAAAATAAAGTCACTGCATATGCCTTACTTTTCATAGCAGTTTAATATTTCAAAGAACTGTAGTGTCAGGGCAGCTTAGGTATTTCTTACCAAAATCAAAGCCACTTGTATTTCAGAGAAACATTCCAGACAAAGGAATGTTTCCTGGAGGGAAATGTCCTGTCATTTCCAAGCATAAGTGTCAGATCTCTAGTAAATCTCAGAAGCAGCAGCAGGCCGTCAAGGTTCTACCAGGACAATGGCTTCATATGCAGATGAATAAGGTGATACATTTCATAACTTTTGAGCAGTTTATTACATAAAGGTCACATACTGTATATGCCTACTTTGTACACAATTGTCTAGTCTCACGCACAGTGGCTTCCAAGTTCTTCCTAGTACTGGCAAGCACCAATAAATTCTGAAACAGAATATCAAGTGCCTTAATTAAGTTGAAGTTTAAATCAGGACCTTGGCAGATGGATCTTGCACCCAGTTATCAGGAATGTACAAATGTCTTTATTCAAAAAATACAAAATAAATTATCTGTAGGCATGGGCAATGACTGTAAACAATTACACGTGTGTTAAATGAAATCCAGTAACTGATGGTTACAGTGATTCTTTTAAACACCAGCCTCACTTCAGTCACTATCCACCCTCTTGCACTGAGAGCTGAAGTTTTTAAAGTCAGAACTGTCAGTCTTAACAGCTCAGCTCATGATATGGCCCTGGCCCAGGAATTAGAACATGCCACCTCCCATTCCTCCACCCATCCCACCCATCCCTCCCATTGCCGGCTCCTTTTCTTCTTTAGGAATTTCAGTCACCACTGCTTCTGCTGTTGATAAGAGAGACGCAACACCTGCAGCATCCATCAGAGCAGTTCTCACAACCTAAAAATAGGAGAGAAATAACTTAATACCTGCTGACAATCACATGAGCTGGGAGGAAGGAAAGCTGAGAATTAGAGACTATTTTAGGTTACCTTTGTTGGGTCTATGATGCCTTTTTCTACCATATTTACAAAGTCCCCAAGCATTGCATCGTAGCCAACTTCTGATGGACTCTGCAGGATTTTTTCAACTATTAATGACCCTTCAACACCTGCATTCTTTGCAATAGTCATTGCTGGGATTTTCAGTGTTCTCTTTATTATTTCAATGCCTGTAAGAAAAAAGATGTTTAGAATTACATATCACATATGCTGCTCCTATTGCCAAGGCACACCTTCACATACTGGAGACCAATACAGAAAGGGAGAACCCTCTGAGCAAGAACAAGCTATTTTTATCAGTTCCAGAGGAAAAAACTTCTCTGCTACTTAACATGTCAACAAATGACATTATTGCCAGATATTCACACACAGTTTTCTTTCTGCAAAAGGTAGTAAGGAGCATTACTACTGTGACATGGCACAACGCCTTTTCCCCCATCTGATTTGCCACACCATCTTGGAAGCATTCTTAGATTTCGTCTGTCTGCAATGGCTGTAACAGTCAACTCTTCCTTTAATGGTTTACAACCTTTGCAGTGGGTAATGCTGCTTCATTTTTATTGGTTCTTCCACATCCAAGTCAGGAACGCAGTGGAAACTCCTTCCCAGTGTAAAGCAGAGATGGCCATATCAAGGGGATAAGAGGTTCTAAAGATCAAGTAACTAAAAACTCACTGAAAGCAATCTATTTAATCTTACAAAGCGTCAGACAGAAGAAAGCCTATTCTCAACACTTACACAAACACGTTCAAGTAATTTACTTACCAATTTTCTGATCTTCATTGGCTGGAGCCAAAGCATCTAATGCTGGAATGCAGCGAAGCAACGCACAACCACCTCCGGGAACGATGCCTTCCTCTACAGCAGCACGGGTCGCATTCAGGGCGTCAGTAACTCTGTCTTTCTTCTCATTCACTTCAACGTCACTTGTGCCACCAACCTACAAGAAGCAAGCCACGTGTCAGGGTCCACACAGGAGCCCACGTGGGAGAGCGCTACTGACTGTGGAACTGCTGCTGCAAAATTAAACACCCAACTTGAGACATTAACTGAAAAACACTAGAAGGCAAACCCATACGCTCCCATACTGGCACTGTCCTTTTGTAACTCAGCACTCAGGAAGCCTAAAACATAGTTTTGGTTGATTGTTTCATCAAGTTCTTAATACCGAAGTGTATCAAGAAGTTAAATTCCTTTTGCAAATAAACTACTAAGATTACAAAACAACCACACCGTAGTAACTTAGGTTAGCAACACAGGACGGGTACCACTGCTTTCCTGAGAAGTTTAGCTTCTCACCTTCAGCACTGCCACTCCATCAGAGAGTTTGGCCAATCGCTCGTTCAATTTCTCTTTTTCATAGTCACTTGTGGTAACTTCTAGTTGCTCAATGATTTCTTGAATACGTTTTTCAATTTGAGCCTTTTCACCCTTTCCCTTTAGAAGCATGGTGTCATCCTTTGTCACAATGACCTCTCCAACTTTACCAAAGTCATGAGCCTGAATATCTTCCACATTCAGGCTCAAACCTTCTTCTCCAAACACCTGAAATAAATTACATTAAAAGTTGGCATTATGACTGAGCAGTCACTCATGTATTCAAAGTGCCTGGAAAGGAGATCTGTGTTATAAAGTCCTGCCTCTATTTTGAGAAGTTATGAGTATTGGTAATAAACAGACTTCAGAAGAGAGTTTGCTGGTTTTGTTACTTTGTGGTCCATTTAGCCTAAACACTAAATTTTATTTCAATAACCACCTTTGGATCATAATCTCATGCAATGAAGTGTGTATAAAAACAGCAGCATAAAGGGACACTAATCTCTGTTATCTATTTGAGGAGTTGAGTACAAAAGAAAATTATCCAGTCCATTCCAAACATTTATAACTATTATATTAATTATAGTCAAGGCTGGGCAATCATGAGACATTCAGTTTTATAAGGCTGAAAGAAAGCTTTGCTATTTTTAAGTAATGTTGTCGATATTACTCCTTCCCCTTAGCAATCTAAATAATGCAAGGAAATTGTGTGTAACTTCAGTCAGTTAAAAGAACATATTGGCTGGTCAGGGCTGTATTACACAGCAATTATCAATATCCACATTTAAAAACAAAACCAAAAACCCCCAAAGATTAAACCAGAGTTACTGTTATATTTTTTGAAAAAACAGGACACAGCCTGCAACACAGCAAAAACAAGCCATGGACCTAAAATACACACTCTTTTCCCCCTTAAATACCATTAACATTTCTTAGAGCAAACAGCCAATTAAACACCATTACTTACAGCACCACCAGTAGCAATTGCCATATCCTTAAGCTGGTTTTTCCTGTTGTCACCAAAACCTGGTGCTTTTACAGCAACAACCTGGAGACCAACCTTCAGTCTGCAGAGAGAATTCAAAGAGCAACTATCCACATGTGTTTAGAGAACAAGTCTAATGATTAAACATTTGTTTCAGTACAGCTCTAACAATCAAGTGAACAAAGAGACCTTCATGAACTGATCTGGTTTTGCTCAGAAAGGTAATTATGAATCAACAAATTCTGTCCAAACTCTGGCTACGTACAGAAGTTGCTGTTTCTCTGGTACTGGTAAGAGAACAGACAACTGTGCTACACCGTAACAAATTGAAATACATGCTTTTTAATGTATCCCTTTAAAAGGATGGAAACAAAGTATTTGTCTAAAAGTACGGATTTTAAGCCTCACCTGTTCAAGACTAGAGTGCTGAGGGCTTCTCCATCAACATCTTCAGCAATGATGACCAAAGGTTTGCGGTGAGCATTGGCAATTTCAAGAGCTGGAACTATGGACTGTACACTAGAAATTTTCTTTTCACTGATTAAAACATAAGCGTCCTGGAATTCACATTTCTGCCCTGCAGAAAGAACATGCATTATCTGAACAATCTGATTATAAAAATATATCGAGCATTCTCTTAAACTCAAGGAGCTACTCTGAAGCAACTGTTGCACTTTTCAAGGGCACGGGGAAAAAAATAAAATCTACATTGTTCTGGAGTGTTCCAGGGCCAGCCTGATGTTAGCACAGACACTGCCCACACTGAACAACTTCAGAGATTCCAAGTTTTTACCAAGAGTTACACGTTTCTGATGGGAAGGACTCCACTGTGCTATTGCCCTGGTACACAGTATAACAGATTGGAAAGTCTTTGTAACATGCACCATTATTTCTGACTTACAAGAACCACTGTAAGGTACTTGACACCTAGTGTTGTTAACTCACCTTTGGTTGTATTAATAAAATATGGAGAGATGTAGCCTCTGTCAAATTTCATACCCTCAATGATTTCTAATTCATCGTTTAGAGTTTTTCCATCCTGTTTAGATGCAAGAAAGTCCACATTAAAAGACCCTTTCTTTACTACCAAAAGCACAAGTACAATTTTAGCATACTATGCACAATGGAATGAAAGGCTCTGCACCACACATCAGTTTTATGTGCTTTCCCCTTCAAAATAAAAGGATTGTAAGAGGGAAGAGCAAACAAACCTTAATCTAAAGATGCTGGTGAGAGAGGAACTATGATGGGATACCATGTGTGATCAGCAGCAGCTACTATCACATGCCACAAAAGCCAGCCCTAACTGGAGAAGAGACAGTCACTTTGCACCTAGTCCGTATGTTGGCCAGTTCTTACCTTGACAGTGATTACACCCTTTCGTCCAACTTTTTTCATTGCATCAGAGATTATATTGCCAATTTCCTGATCTCCATTTGCTGATATCGTGGCGACCTGAAACAGTAAGCTATTTAGCCTCATTTCACAATACAAGCGATTTGTTTACTCACTATAAAGAAAATCAGAATAACCATTCTCAAGTTTCCCATTTCCTGACAAGACAGGGCAGCTGACAGGGAAGCACACCCACACCAGGACCAAGACTTCAGTTAGAAGGGCTGACAGCTCTCAGGCAGCTCAAGCACAGGGCAAGACCCCATGCACTGGGCTCATGCAGCACGCACATGGGTCATCTGAATCTGCAGCCATGGCGAGAAATGAGCCATCGGGGCAACACACCTGGTGCCCGAGACTCAGCTGGGCACCCACCTCAACCTGAGCCTCCCACAGCAGATCTGCCACATCCCCGGAAGTCTGCCATCACCTCTAACCACAAATGCATCTTCACTCTTACCAATTCTTCCCAAGTACACAAATTTATGTTTTAAGACCACATTTTAGAATGAAACTTGAAGATGAGAAAACACACCTGCTTCTGAACCAACATCTAGCAATGCAGTTGCAGGCAGAATGCTGGGAATTTTAAATAACACAAAAAATGAGTGTGCTACCATGAAGATTATTCAATGAAACATACTCTGAATTCTGATATATAAAGAAGTATACTCAGGGGTCATACACCCACAACATAGCTCCATTAAATCTGACTTCACAAAACTTTTTCTGAAGAACAGCCATGTAAAGTCACTCAATTTTTTTTTCACCTGTGCAATTTCTTCTGGAGTTGTAACAGGCTTAGACAGCTTCTTCAGTTCAGCTATGACAGCATCAACTGCAAGCATCACCCCTGAAGACAAGAAGAGTATTTGTGAGTGACCAAAACAAGAAAAGAAAATATCCCCTCAAACCACCCAAGCTAGTTTCAAACCGAAGTCCACACTGCAAAAATGCATCAAGTTTGCATGTTCAGTAACAAGTGATAGTGTCATTTATACACCGAGTGATTATTTTTTGGAGTTGGTGTAACATACATTCTGTCATGATTGAATTTAACAGCAAATTTATTTACATGGTAGAAATGGCTTTAAATAAAGTTTACTTATGTCAAAGTAAACAGTTAACTGCATATAAAATAGTAAAATTCTTAGAAAAATGAAGAATTATTCAGCAATTAAGTATTAAAAAAGGAAAAAAGTTACCCCTCCTGATTTCTACTGGATTAGCTCCTTTGCTGATCTTCTCAAAGCCTTCCTTGGCAATAGCACGAGCAAGTACTGTTGCAGTAGTGGTACCATCTCCTGCTTCTTCATTTGTATTGTTGGCAACATCTTGAACTAATCTAGCTCCAATATTTTTGTATTTGTCTTTTAAGTCAACTGCCTTTGCTACTGTTACACCATCTTTTGTCACTTTGGGACTTCCCCAGCTTTGTTCAATAATAACTGTTCTTCCCTAGGGTGACAAAGAACAAATATTAAATCAAAGCCACGTAATTCACAGCATGTCACTGTAAGAGTTCTCTTGATGATGAAAATCCTTCTGAACAGCCACAGCTGAGCAGGAACCTCACCTTGTACAGAGCTTTCAGCTGGGTCTTTTTTCAAGCACACACACTACTACCAAGGTTCTGCAAAACTGGAAAAATGGCTCCAAGATTTTAGACTTTGACAGAATGAGGCTTCATTCCCCAGCCATAATGCTTAACATCACAGACTCAGAAGTCTGTGCCTAACACAAGACTGACTTTACAGAGGAAAATAATTGAAGAGACTCCCTCTAACACTGGTATTTCCCCCTAAAATTAAAATTCAGCAACATACTGAAGTAACTCCGCAAAATTTCCATTAAACCACAATAAAGAGTTTATGCAACTAAAAACAGTAATAGAAAGCTCATTTCACTGCATGTTAAAAAACAACAACAACAAACCAATTTGCAAACCGTATTAGTGATTAGCAATGAGAACTGAGAATACTTAAATTTCTGTCAATGCGTTGCATTGATTTCTCCAACGCTGCAAGTTAACCAGCTTTTTTTCTTTTAGCCCTCAGTTACATTTAACTAGAGCTGGACTATTCTACACAACAGATGGAAACACAGTTAACATGGGAAACTATGGACTCCACAGGGAAGAGGCACCTGCACAAGAGGACTGTTTGTTCCCAGATGAACACAGTAACTTGAAAAGCTGCCCCAACCCACCATGTTCCAGGTTTCGCTGGAGGCAGCAGAAATGCAAGGAGCCACCTCTGGTGCAGTGCTGCCTTGAAGCTCTTTAGCCACCCTGACAGCTGGAGCTCCTGGAAGAGGGGAAGTGAGAGCAACTGCCCCAACCTCACCACCCTCGCTCCCAGCTGACCCTGCACAAGTCCCCTCACTCGGCCTCATCAGCTCCAGTTCCGAGCTGCCCACGCTGCTGAGACACATCCGCACGCCAGCACAGCTTCAGCTCCAACCAGAGCCTGCATCACGTGCTAAGCGAGCCAGCTAAGGGTGCTCCTACAGCACACTACCGCTGCGGTGCACTGTGCTCCTCGCTTGCACAGAGCCCACTCACATCTGCCTCCAGGATTTAACTGACTTGGGATTCCTGCCATGCACAAGCCTATATGGCTTCTGAAGTACAACCGGCCCCAGAAGCTGCAAAAAACCACATTAAGCTTCAGTTACTGATGCTGAACTTGTGTGAGAGCTTACATAGTTCTAACTGTGCTGCAAAGAACTATGCCAAAATAATACATAATCTGACTTCTTACTGTTCCTTCATTTGATCTGTACTTCTCCTAAATCTAAGTCGTTCAAGAGAAAAAACTCCCTCTGGAGGATCCCACTACTTATTCTTCATGGAGTCTCTCCTTTTGCTTAATTTTATTTTATGTTTGAATATGGTCTTATTCCAAATGTTTGTTTGGTAGTTAGGAGGAGAACAGCACAACAAAATCTACTTATATCCAATCATATTAAAGTCCTTACACTCAACAAACACTTCTTATATCTGTGTTCCTCAAAAAATGAACACCACCAGTAAATACATACGCATCGTGAACAGTCCTGCATATTAAGAATCCAAGCACTCATATAAACTAGTTCTGATAAAGCAATCAACATTTTGGCAGCAAACAATTGTGTGAGACTGCAAACTATGTTTCTTTAAACATAGAACAGTGCCAAAGGGAAGTTTCCTCACCAGAGCGATTTCTTAAAAATGGTAGCAGCGGCACCAGGCATTACAGCACTATTCTCAAATTTTTACAGCAAATAAAGTGAAAACACTAGAACAAAAACCCCACAAGGTTACAGAAAGTTGCATCAGGAACTTCCCTTTAACCAGTGCATTGGAACTAAGCTTAACAGCCAGCAAGTAGCCTGACCCAAAAAAACCCCAAGAGTTAATTTAACTGACTACACTTAAACTTTGTTCCTTCATGGAAAACGGCCACAGCTTGCTGACATCACTATTCCTTAACCTTCATCTGCTTAGCTTATGGCATTTTTGCCTTTGAATAAAGCTAACAGAGCACAATAAACGTGCAAGAAATACACAAATTAATTTCACAGAAGCAAGCAGCCTGGAGAACAGTTACCATGTGTATGCTGTTGTAATATGGAACAGATATTCCTATGAGCCCAAGTATCTCCTCCTTAAAAAGGAATCTCAAGCCTTACTGCATGTTGGATGACTATGCAGAATACAGTAGTATTTCTTCTAGTTTTCCAAAAGACCTAGAACTTACAGAAAATCATACACTATATTCTGTTTTATAAGCAACATAAATCAATGTCACTGCCACAGAATTTCACTTAAGCTGGTAACATTCACCAGCCAACTGAAACCTCAACATTACACTTGCAATATTGCTTTTACCTTATTAATACTAAAAGCTAAAGTGATGTAAACCCATAATTTGTGGGGGGAAAAAACTCCCACATGCTAACTAACCCACCACATGATATGGATAGGCAAATAATCTACTGCATTGTTACAGGCTATCAGCAGAACCACTGCAATTGATTACGCACATCCCCTTAACCTTCAAACTGTTTAAAGAAATATACTGCATCTTTCAGTGATCCAATTAATTATTTTATAACTATCCAAACCACATGCACTATTGTCACAGCTCAAGTGTCAAAAATAAGAACTTGGGTGCTTGCATTAGTCTGTCCATATCCCTGTATCTTTCTGTTACAGACCTGCAAACGGTAATCATGCAGCTCTAGCCAGGGAAAACTAACAACTGCTTTCTACTATGGTGTTTTCAACCAATTTAAAGTGTTAACATAAAATAAATACAAAATATTCCCTTACCTTTGGCCCCATGGTGACAGCTACAGCATCTGCTAGAAGATCTACTCCTTGAAGCATAAGAGCTCTAGCATCTGCTCCAAACTTAACATCTTTTGCATATGATCGTGTTAGATGTGGGGCGAGTGCTCTGGACACTGGCCTGATCTGACGGAGTACTGTAGATAAACGAAGCATGTCTAGAGAAGTAAAGCAAGCGACCATAAACTTTTAGTTTTTAGGCTGGTTGAAATGGAGACACACAAACTGCAAGTAACGGGGCTGAGTAGCCTATGCCCTCAGGGCAAGAGCAGGGTTGCAGCAGCTCCTCACCAAGCAGCCTCCAGCACCTCCGAGCTCCAACTCCGGACCTTCCCTGGCAACATGACGGGAGGCCGTGAAGGCCCAGCGGCCACCAGCAGCTCCGTTTGCCAGGGAGCTCCCCGGGACGGCTCCCCACGCCAGCGGCGGCGATACCGTCCTGACAGGCGCCCGGGCGA
>NW_010192584.1:0-31139 GCF_000695765.1 Mesitornis unicolor | reverse complement strand
AAGCTCATACAGTTGGCCTCAGTCCATTGATACAACCTATCCAGGTCCCTCTGTAGAGCCTTCCTACCCTCAGGCAGATCAACACTCCCTCCCAACTTAGTGTCATCTGCAAACTTGCTGAGGGAGCACTCAATCCCAGTTTTTTGCTGCAAATATATTAAGAACTTCCTCCTGTTTCTTTAGCCATTTGGAATTAGGATACAATAAACTGATTTAAATTTGCTTACAGGATGTCTTAGCATCATCATCAAGTGGCTTCTCAGCTTGCTTCTTCTTCAGATATGTAACTTTTTCCATAAGGTATAGGAGGCGCCCCCGAATGGTTAAATCACTGTTTCCATCCAAGGTTCCATCTTCATCTAGTTCGATTCCTGAAATAAAAAAAAATACACTGAATAGTAAAAGAATAAAATTTTTACTACAAGCTGAGTATCTTTATTTGAAAGTATGTGTAACTGATATAGTGTAATCTATAGACTACTTAGTTGATGTTTCCTATGCAAAATTATTTAGAAAAATTGCTTGTAAAGCCATTTTAATTTAAAAAGTAAAAATATTCAGTAACAAGATTTACCACAGTGTGTCATTAGGTCTTCATGGAAATCCAAGAGTTGATCACGAATTTCTTCAGGGCAAGGACAATCATTTTTATCATCTTTAAAGTTCAGTAGCATGTTAATCTTGAAGAACACAAAGGAAAGGCAAATGATAGTGGTCTCCAAAAGAAAAAACTTTTAAACCAAACAGAACTCTGCCACACACAGAGCACAACAAAAAATAATTTTTTCCATTCTAAGCTGTACCTGCTCCTGAGGTGGAGACCGAAATTCTTTTGTTTTTCTAGCCGTCAGGGCAGCAGACATGTTCAAGGCCTGCATCACTTCATTGTACCGGAAGCGCTGATTCTCTTGAAGTTTGGCCACAAAATCATCCGAAAATGCCACAATGGCTTCTATTCGGTGTCGTACCTGGCAATCACACAGGTACTGCAGTAGATGACACATCTGAGAAAACAGTATCATAAGAGAAAGAAGAGTTGGCAAGCTAAGCAGTATCATCTATATATTATGCAAATAAGGACAGAATTCTTACAGCAGCAATTAAAGTGACTGAGATCTTTAAAGCTGTCACATGTGAAGCGATCTTACTCGAGGAATATCTGGCATCTCCAAGAGATTTATGTGCCTCAGACATAAAACGTAAGACTTTAATAAAAGTTAAAGGAGAATGGATTTACTCAGTGCTTCCAGGGAATTTCTGGTTCTGGATCCATAAAACCAAGAATTCCCTGCCAATTTCATTGAGAAAGTAATTCTATTTAATGAAAGAACAGGTGTTTGATATACGATGAACAAGTTTGTATCATCAGGAAGAACCTAAATCTTCTTATTACCTGCAAGGAAATTATTTCTCTATTTAACTAACATCAAAATGCTGTATTTCTTGAAAAACAAATTACTAAATGAAGAAAAAAGGGTCTGTGAAGAAATAGGAACAACCACTATCACTGCAGTATTGTTACCTGTAATTTGACAGGTTCTGGAAGCTTCATCTGGAGGAGTCCTTCCTTTGGTACTTGCTCCCCTCTGGTTTCTTCCTCTCCTTCTTCTGCCTTCAGCACATCTGAACTCAACTCCTTCTCTGAGAAATATTTTTCATCCTCCTGGCTCACTGCTTCTTTGAAAACCCGGGGCTCAATCAACTGCAAGATGTGTTTCAGATCCCCATTGTGAAATATCCCCATTATTAGGAGGGTATAAAAGAGCTTGATGAGAGGAACAAAGAGAAACTCAGTGGAACCTCCAACTGGATCTCTGACATGGAGGCTGCCCTCCTGAACAGCTTCAGTCAGCATCTCTATGGTTTTTGCCTTTAAGACCTCCAGTGGGAATTCAGGACTGAACTGAAAGCATTCACTGCTAATGCTTACAAAACTTGGCAAGGAAAACTGCATTCTTGGCCTTAATGAAGTGCTAAGTCCTATACCAGGGAGGCCATGCTTTTTGTTTTCATCAGGAAACAAAGTAATGCTCTTGGTCTCATCTGTCATTGGAACTATAAATTCATTATTCATCATTAACCTGGCAGTTGCATAGGTGTTGAGATGGATGTCAATGAGTAAGTCATAATATCCTGCACGTAACAATCCTGGCATATATTTATTCTCAATAGCATACAGGAGCTGAGATTCATCCACGTGGCTACACATAGCATGGGCAACACGGTTGTTGCCTAAAGCACAAACAGCTGAATACAACCGGAGGGTATGGTAGTGAAATTTCAGCAATTCTTCTTGTTCTGTCAGCTCCAAAATATCAATTGTTCTGCAAATAAAAAACAGTACAGTAAATTCCCTATCAGTGCAAAAACTGACTTAAGTGAAGAAATTAAAAATTTTCCCTCAGGAAAACACTGGCTCAACATCTGTACTAGAGAGGGACTTTTTCCACATTGCAGCTTTCATGTGAGAAACAATGTCACCCTAAGAATCGGGACTAACAACGAAGTTCAATCAGGAATTTATTCAAGTCACTCCTAAAGTACATCTTCAAATGTTTTCAGTGACGAAAAATCAAAATTATTTACTTAACACAAAATACTTCATACCGCAAACAAGAATTTGGATAACTGAAAATGAAGGTTTTAAAACTGGTATAGGTTGAGATATTTGTATCATTTATTGGTTTTGGATATGGGGTTGCAAATTGGCAACAGACTAAAAAGATCATTTGTAGAAGCTTCGGGGCAGGGTTGTTTGTTTAGAATTCTTACCTAATTTTTTAGTGATTTTATTTTCAGTTTTGGCACTGGTAAAACACTAGTGGGTAACAAGAAAATCACAAAGTTAAATTTCTTCAGTTGTTTAAATTTAGAAAAAGTAAAGTAGTGAAATAATTAAATTGGTAACAAATCTTTAAAAAATCTATAAAAACAGATCCTTGCCTATCTTACGGATTATATTTAATAATTTATAATCAGAGTTTCTTTCATTTGCATTCAAAGCCTATATATACTATCAAAGAGTTTGGAGAGAAACTAGGAGAGGTTCAAAACACAACAAAAGGAATCAGATTTTAAAACACTGAAAAGAAGATTGATTTTTTTTTAATATTAGCTAAATCAAAACACACTACCTTTATCTACGTGTGTTACAAATACACATTTTCTTACAGTAATGTTATTACATGTTTAATCCCAACCTAACTCTGATACAGTTCAACAGAAAGATCAACCTGTTTTCTTCAGGGATATGAAGGGCCATGAACTGCAAAGGATTCAGGCACTGTATCATCCAGCCTTGACGCTCACTGATCCGCGAGACATCAACCTTCAGGAAGTGATTTGGCACTCTACTCCAAAGCACATGGGTCAGAAATTGGACATGGAGGCGCGGAGGACACTGAGAGACCGGGTTTTTGTGTTCACTTTTGAACAAGCCAGCAGACAATGGCATTACATTCTGGAAAATTCCAACAGTAGAGACAGTCAGCTTCATTACCCTTACCAAAAAATGAATACATATTTTTCAAGAAATATGTTCAATATGTAGTAAAGTGGAGTGCAACAGGAAATTAACTGTTTCAGTAGTTTGTAAAACCAGCTAGTAATGGTTGGCAGATTAGCAGCAAGAAAGCATTGTCCATAACAAATTTTTTAAAATAGCTAAATTTGAAATATAAACTTGAATGGAATGTGTGGTCACTTCCTTCGACCAGAGATCTGAACTCCACTCTTCTTTTACTTCTTCTGATTTCTTAGACATCCATGTTTAAATATACTTTAAAACTATTTTAAAACCCTACTCTAATCTGCAGATACACTGGTCATCCATACTTTGTAGAATAAGAGATTTGCCTTACTAACCCCAGTGATTTCAATTCATCATGTAGGATGAGATTCAGAAAATTCAATGGGACTTTGCAGGATCTGCTGCCAAATTGAATCAGTTACAGCCCTTCTCATTCAATGTACTGTATTTTAAATACAAGACGTATTTAAAACCGAGTTATGAATAAAACTGGCAATAGTGCAAACACTTGGAATCATAAAGATGTGTCCAATACCAAGAACACGTTGCAGGCAATAAATGGCTCAAAAAATAACAACATTATTTGATACGATATATTAGTCCTCAACCTGCACAAAACCAAGCATTATTTACCTTTATTCTTCCCAATTCAAACTGGAAAACATTGGGGCTTGTAGCTTGAGCAAATACAGCAGGAAATAACTTTGTACTCGGTTCAACCTAAGTAAAAAATGCACAAATATATAACCATTGAAGACAGCAAAACAATATTACATATTAAAAAAACCCTTATATCTGTATTGACAGTCAATAAGTGCAAGTCTTTGAATAAAACCCCAGAAAATCCAAATAAGAGGGAAAAATCACTGTCACAACAGTGACAATTACTTTTTTTCCAATCTTGTACCAAAGTTTCTAGTAAGAGGTCCCCTGAGGATGTGGCTTTCCGTCTTCCCCCAGACGACACTATCAAAACACAGTCACCTGGTAGTACGTGCCCAGCTCCTTGCCGTTAGCTGTGAAGGTCAGCAGGCCACTTGCGGCATCAACCAAGCAACCAATCTCCAGGCCGTTGTTATTACGTCCTTGCCCAGGGCTCATGCTCTCTCCTGCGCACACCATATAGCAGTTGCTGCGTTTTATACTGAATGCCAAAAGACAAATTTATTTATGGATGGTGCATATAGACTTTATGTAATGGACTAAGAACAATTTTGTGTGGCTGCAAACAGGGCCTTCTGGCTGAAAACAGCGGATCCCACCACAACCAACGCCAAAATGCAATGAAACCTAAACTTCCCATCATTGAAAAAAACCAAAATAGAAAAACTCAACAAAAACTGAAGATGATAAGATATGAACACGCTCAAATCTTTTGCAAAATTCCAAGAGACAAAACTGACTTTGCAAGTCAATGTTTCTGGCATGGATCACAAGCTTAAGTGCTGACAGGAGCTGCTGCTGTACTCAAAACCAAAAAAATTCCAAAAATACTACAAGGTATTTTGCTCTACTCTTTACCAGTTCAGAAGTCTGTATTTACAGGATCATGATTTGAAAATACATGGAAAAGCTGCACTATTTTACTTTTCAGTGCCTATTTATTTGATTAGATCATTACTCCACTGTTTCTTCACAAGCAATAGGAGAAAATAAGCAAAGTTACACTTTTTCCTATTATTTTTCTTTTTACATTAACCCAATTATATTAAATGGGGTGGATTTACAGTTTATAAATTTTTAGTTGCTCTTATGGATACAAAATGTGTATTTTAAGAAAATCATAACCAACCTCTCATGAACCTTCCCTTTTTCATCTCCCAGTGTAACTGTGACCGTACGCACTCGGTCCAAGTCAAAGCTTGTGTCATACTGGTGAAAGTCAGATGTAATCCACCCCACCCAGACGTTAGCAGGCTCTTGACCAGGAAATATCCTCACTGAATAATAGTACTGTCAATAAAAACATACTGTCAGTAAACATTAGCATTTCATTTCCAGTGTATCAGTTTGATTCAGAATTAATTTGCTGTTCTAAAATCTACAAATATTTCATCTCTTCAAAAGCAGCATAGGCTTGTATAAGTCCACTTTATAAGCAATGCAACAAAAGAATATAAACACAAATCAAAATACAGATGAAACAAAAACTGGAAAAGTTAAAAGATGTGGCTTAGATGCTTGTATTGTAGGCTTCTGCATCAAAGCACTGTAGGCTATTCCTGTACTGCAGCTACAGATTCTATACTGTAGATGACTCCATTTCTAGTATCCAATATCTTTTAGAAAGAGGAAAATACATCCAAAAGATGAGTATTTTTTCCTTTGAACACTGATAAATGAGTTCTTATGAAGCTGATCTTGTCAGAGAAAGATGCACAAAATTTTCACTGGGAATTCCATGAAATAAACACTGAGTAAAATTAGTATAGATGTTTTCAAATGGTCCTGAATATTGTCTTACTCGTTCAGTGCACTTTTTCCTATTTATTACATTATTCTAGAACTACTTATTCATCCTCCCTTCTGTTTGGTGTTATCAGGACTACTACACACATTTAAATTAAAAATCATGCCTGAAAATTACACAGTTTCTGAAACTCTTACAAGCAAAAACATGTAGCCATTTAAAACAAGAAAGAAAGGAAAAGCAAACAGCTAAAATACCAATCCCATGTTACGATACCGTGGAAGTTTGCATCAAATAATCATAGTCATCCCTATCATCTGCTAGCACATCCTCAGTAAGCCGTGCAGAGTGACTCATGCTATAATCTGGCTTTGTCCTCCTGAGCATAAACCTGTAATAAAATAAGGGAAATAAAAAACTATATGAAAAGCTCAATATATCTATATATAAACAAAGAAGTTGATACATTATCCCTGAATACATAATGCAGTAACATTGTCTGGGTAACAGCCAAGTGTTTGCATCTCCACAGCATCATGAAGCCAGGTCCTCTGCTCCTTATTCCATCAGAAAAATTAGGGAAAGTTAACAAAAAAACAAAACAAAACAAAAAAAAGGAGGAGGAGAGGGTTTGGGGAAAGCAAGTGAAATGTTCTACTAACCTTTGTTTAAGACGTGAAGGCTTTTCTTGAACATAATCTTTATGGTTGTTTAACTCTGGTTTTGTGGCATCTTTTTCTTTTTCTGTCCGGTCGGGGACGAGATGACCGTGAGCAGTTTTCATTAGAACCTCAAAATCAGAATCAGCATCATAATCCTCCAAGTCATTCTTGGGGCCAAAAAGACCAGAGCCTGGTAACCCTCCTGCAGCTGATCTGGAGAACACCTCTGCACATTCAATGGGCATGCTTAACCGAAAAAACATCACGTCTGTTTTACTGTTCTGCGAACCAAAGGACTTTTGCGTGACCTTCAGGCAGGGGCAGCTGTCTATGGTACCATCAATCCTCATCACCTATCAAATGTAAAGATGTAGTTCTGAAGCTGATGATATTTTCCTCTTATAAATATTCAACTTATATTTTTAGAATAAGCATCCATGACTTGCAACATCTGCAACAGTCTGCTGCCAACATTCAAATGTATTGTAATCATAGTATGTAGAAATACATACTGTAAGGAGTCCAGGGTTTTGCTGTTCTGCTGTTAAATAAAAAACCTACTTACAAAAAATGACCTTTCTCATCATGTCCTTTGCAATATAAATCCAACTCTGCCCAGAACAACACAAGCCGACTAATATAAATCATACAAGTTCATACACAAGAACACAAATTACTTCTTAAATACTACAGTGTGATACATATCAGCTGAAAAAGTTATAGTTTCATCAATTTCATCAGAATTTCCTGGTAGACTTACACAGCATGAGTTCAGTTCCATTAAGATGCACAACTGATTGGGACATAAGTGCTGACACAATTGGCTAATAAATATTTATTAAAATCAAAACCAATTAGCTATGGGAAAATCACTTCACAAACTGTGTGCACCAGAACACATGGTATCTGTTAAGTAAAAACACCCAGTTTCTGGATGTTGTTTACAAACATAGCTCTCACTGCACAAGGAGCTCTTAAAGAGGACATGCTGTAGAATTTGCCTCTGAGAATCTCATGTTTGCACACATGACAGACTTCACAAAGAAATACTAATAATCAAATAATTACATTATTTGCAACTAAATGTAAGAAATTCGTAACAGGTGCAAGTTTCATCCAGAATTGGGTCAATATATTGCACTAAAAAGCTTGTCTAGAAGTGCAAAAGTAGAAACATAATTCAAATATATTAATGGAGGAAGTGTCTACAAACATTTAAACAGGATCACAAACCTCAATATGGTCATGATTTTGCGGCACTGGTAGAAACTGAGGGAGCCTTTTACTCAGCCAAATGGTGATGTCTCTGTTGGTATTAACAGCAAAGGGTTCATACCCTTCCTGTAAGCCACAGATAGTGAAATATTTTAGGGTGCTGACATCTTTTCCAAAGTTCATTCTTCCCACTTGAGATGGGCCCAGGCTGCACACAGGTAGAAATCCTTAAAACAAGGTGAAAGAACACATGGGTTATACATAGTGAACATCAGAAAACTGCTCTCTTCCATAACCAAATTAAAAATAGTTTCAAAAAAAAAAACTGAAACAAAACAAAAAACAGTATAAATGCAATGGATGATGAGAACTGACAATATTATGAGAACTGCAGCTTCTTGAAACAGTAGTTCATTTTTGAGTTTGGGCTGGATTTTTTTGTTTTTTACTTTTGAATGAGCTTCACGCTTGTATGCATCTGCTCTCTTACTGTTCCTTCAAAGAAACTGTTGGGTCGCAAATTTCAAACTGAAGAAACCTCCTCATCCCCCTCACAGGAATGCTGTGGGGTTCTCTTTCCCATAGCAGCAGAGATGTGAAAAGCAAAGACAAGGAGGTGTAAAGTGATCAGCTGTGAACATGCCATATGTATATCTATATCATCTATATCTGTAACTTTATTTATTTTTGCATTTATAGATATGAACAATTGGTTTATGTTCCTGCAAAAGTTTCTGCACATTTCATGAAAGGAAGTAGCGAGCTCTATCTCCAGCACCTTGAGAATTAACCCATAACCAGTTCTGCTTTGTTAGAGCCCTCCAATCAAACAGGAAGCAATCACTTCACAAAACAAACAAAAAAAACATTAGCAACTGACGATATCAGTAGAATTCAGAAAGCATACCTTGTAGAAAAAGCTGATTAGATAATTAAATGTAGCCCAAAATCCAAGAAAAGAATTATCATCTCTATTCATGAAGACTGAGATTTATACATGACACAAAACTAAATCAAAAAGGAATACTTAAAATATTTTAAATATTACTAATACTTACCCTTCTTAAACAGAATGCAAGTATACCGTTAATTTTTCTACCTCTTCATTTTCTGATGGGCTCAGAAAAACAGATCTCGCAGATAGATTCATTCTTAGATATGAAGCAAATATTTTATACACACACACACACACACACACACACACATATATCAATAAAATGTAACTATTTGCAATATTCTCCAGGTGGATAACTGGGCTATAGAGCAAAACTTTCACCTTAGCAAAACAAGTAGAAAGACTAACACTACCACCAGAAAAGTGTCTTTCTAGCATTGTCTGTCAGATGTGGCAAAAGCATAGGACAGCAACACTTTTTATAATGTTCCTCACTTTTGGGAGTACAAGATGAACTTTCTGCCTACAGACAGTTCCCACTCACAGAGATCACGAACTGAGAAAGCGACATTTGCACAGTGTACTTGTTCATATCTATAGTATGAAATTTCTCTTGCACAAATGCGTAATAATATGCAATTATGTTTAACAATTCTACTACTCAGATGGTGTCTCACAAACAAGCCACTGCCATAATCCTGAGGAGCCTCATTTTTCTAAAGGCAAAGGTCTGTTTCTGCAACAGTACATGGCATACACAAGATTCACCGAGAAGTGACCTGCAGAAAAGTCTCAATGCTCCTATGAGAGCAAAACCAAACTAAAACCAGCCTACTAAAAAATGAAAGCTTGATAAAAGTCGTATTCATTTTGGGTATTTGATACTTGTGTTTGCAAGTACATACATACAAGCACATATATACAGACGCCCTCCTCCCCTCCCTGTCATGAAAATCCAGCTAGAAACAAGCATCGCGAAGACTACACTACTGGGATTTCATCAACTTTGAAATCAAAACAGCAGTCAAACAGTCTACCCTTGGGATTTCATGCAATTCCCATTTCTCTCAGAATCTCTCACTCCTCAATGGGATTTTACTGCCTGGGAACTGGAGAACCATTATAATTTAATGGCACAAGGATGATTTAATGCCTACACCACTAAAAGTAAGGTAATTCACCCACCCCTTCCCCTCACCATGTTATCACAGTATCTAAGGAAATCTGAAGGCAGTAAAGTAACAGGCATGAGTCTAGAAAATTGGTGGCAATTATCTCATTTTAAATGAAATAAAATTATTCCTAATTGCTATGGTATGGCAGAAGAAGGGACAAAAAATTCTTCTCCCAAAGCACTCCTGAAAGTAAAATACTCCGAAATAGAGACGAAAATAAAGTGGTTAAAATTCAAGCAGGGAACTGCTTAATTAATAGGTATAAGATTAATATTTCCTCTGAGAATAGGGATCAGTAACCCCAAAGTATAATTTGCTGATGTTACTGTTCAAAAAATTTAACTTTATCTGTCACACACAGATGTATTATTTAACAGATGGCTAATATATATGGCAGAATATATGTACCTAAAACAAATGAAAAAGAAAGATTAAAGCTTAAATCATCTTTTTACATTAACATAGCTCAGAAATTTTAGGAAGCTGTCTACATTAATGCGATTTCTTACCCTTTTATGTATCTATTCAAAAACAAGTATGTAATTATATTTATAAACAAAAATACTTTTGTGCTATAGAATCAAACTGGCACTTGACACAACCTCACAATCTTTACTATCTTTTGCAATCTCATAAGTCATGGCTTCATGGGAAACTAAACGTTGCTCATGCACCCCAAAAGCTGCACCAAGAACACAACAACAACTGGCACAATCTGCGGGTTTAGATTGAAGTAAAAAATCATGGAGGCCAATATTGTACCAGCTGACTTTATCCTGGATAAGGTGTCATTTCTCCTCCCAAAGCTAAAACAAAACCTTAAAGCTGGCTTGAACACTCTATGATATGTTCTCACTAATTTGACAGAAATTTTGTAGTATTTCAGTACTTGATCTAGATAAAACTTTACGTCCTGGCTCAGTAGGGTGTTGGACTACATGATCTCCAAAGGTCCCTTTCAAGCCAAATCAGTTCATGATTCATTCTATGATTCTGTCATGTCATATAGCAAGCTGCTGCAGTGGAGATTTTAAACTCATGAATTTGCTACTCCATACACATTCCAGCAAAATAGCCAAAAGGTATGGCCACAAAAGTTGGCTGCAAAGTTCGCCACAGAAAAAGGCCTTGCCTCATCCTCACACTCATCACATCTGCTTTCCAAAGGCTTGACACTAATCAAATAGAGAGAACAACATGGGGTAGGTCCCTAGAGAAAGGGACAGAGGGACGAAAAAAACAAAACAAAAGCACAGCACATAAACTGGACAACAGCAGCAAATTAACAGCACAATGTATTACAGTACTTACCATCACCAACCTCAAAGTCCTTGAATGCAAGTTCAGAACCTGAGTCATCAAGCAGGATTTCACCATTTAAGGTGAACATCATGGTGTGCTCATTCATGTCAACCATGCATCCAACAACATCTCCTGCTGACCAAGAGCGGCCAAAATGCTCATTACCTTGATGCCACCGCTGTGCCTGAAAAGGATTTAAAAGAATTTCAAAGAGTAATAGTGACAACATATATGTTTCTCTCTCCCTTAGTGGTACAACAATTAGCCTCCTCAATTAAGATGATCCTAAAATTAATGCTTCCACAGCGTATCATTCCAAAATAATGCCTATGAGTACTCCAAGTTGACTTTGAAAATGGAAATCCAACAATTAATCTCCTCCACGTACCCCTCACTTCAGTATTGTAAAATGTTGCTAAGCAAGGTGACAGAGAAAACTGCTATTACAACCTTTTAGTAACAAGTAGGAGCATGGCTTATTTTCCTGCAGAAGCTCCATGAAAGACTTGTAATGAAAATAATACCCTATCAATTACAATGCCAAATGAACCTTTCTTTGAATCCTGAAGGTCAAAAACTTTTCACCAGCCAAGGAAAGATCCCATCAAAATTCAAGACAACAAAATAGCTGTGTGGATTGAGACCTAATGGTCAAAACCCAGTTTTAAGAAGGCAAACTGCTACACAGCAAATTCCAGTAAAGACATAGGACTTGAATAGTTTACTTAAACAAATCAGTTATTTTACAAAACAACTTTTCAGCTTGAGAGCTTGATCTGACCAGGAAGAGCCAGGAGTACTGTTGATTTCTGTTACAAATTGTAATAGTAATAAAAGAAATTAATTTCAATATCAGATACATAAAACATTCTGACATGATTCATCAGTAGCCTTAACAGCAATTAGCAATAGTTTGAATACTGGTTCCACTTCATACCAAAATAAAAAGTTTTAATAAGTCATTTAAACTATTTGATGAAAATCAGTAACACATAAAATAGTTTGATTTCCTGTATAATTTTATTACTAGGTTTCAATCTGTCATTGTCCCATGCAGAGTTAAATTTTAAATTTTAGCAAAAATTACTAGTTCTTTCATACTTCATTTACTCTAAACTGTAAGGATTTCCACACAAACCTAGGAGTACTTTTTGTAATTTTTCCATTCCTATAAAAAACTTTCATCAAAGTTTGGCTCAACACTTACAGCTAATAAAAATAATAATCATATTTATTCCCTAATGGCACTTCTTATAGAGAACAGCAGAGTAAAAAATTAAAGGGATTCATAGTTAATTACAGCTTTGCCAGTATTTTGAATTTGAGTAAGTCACTTGGAATTTCAGTGCCTTATATATACTGTACAAACACTGTGAAACTATTAAATAAATTATAAAAATGCAAAATCCTGCTAAATAATTTTTCAGGTGACACTGATCCTCCTTATTCCACCTAGGCCCTCACAGAGAGAGAGAAATTATTTCAAAAAACACAAATGAAAGAAGGTGATTTAGTTGAGGCAATGACACGTGGAATAAGAGGCAAAATTAAAAGTTTTGCAATCACTCATATTATTACAGATAAACATATACAAACCTTAAAGCCATCAAAAACAAAAGCTTCTTCATCTGAGCCAAGCTCCTGATCTGGCAGACAGCCTGGCCGGGTCCAGCCAACTCTCATGTCTCCTGCAGTGACTGCCTCGAACTCAAAGTACCACTTCCCCGCCCTCACTGCATATGTCTTTTCTGTGCGGAAGATCCTGAATTTTTCCATTAGCCCACTGCACACATCCAGTCTCATTGCTGTGAGATAGAGATATATATATATATAAAAGAGTAAAGTAATAATAATCAAGTATTAAAAACAATGCTACAGAGCTTTGTAAATCAATGTTTAAAATTAAATTAATGAGTGGAGATGCAGAACTCCACTAGAGGGCTGTAAAACCTTTAATAACAGGATCGATTCTGGCTGATGAAAGGGCATCCCTATGACATGTTTTACACATCTCAAAAATGAGCACCTCATAAACTGTAAAATCTAAATCCTCAAAATGACTACAAAAATCTTTTGCTGAAAGCAATTTCAGTCTCTGTTTAAGAAAGACCACTCTGGGGGACACTGTCCCGCAGCTCCTTTCCCCTGGGAGTTTTGCAACAGGACTGGTGTGATGACACCACTCAGACATAAGGACTGCAACTGTGTTCTTTACACGTCATTAGTAACCAGCTCAAAGGCCTCTGCAACACAAGGGAAAAAAACCAAAACTTCCAGCAGTTCTGAAACTGAAAATTGCAGGTTCCCTGCATACATTTTGGGTTTGAGTTACATTTTCTGCAGAAATGCTTTACTGAAGGTCTATGCTCTAAACAGATCCAAATTTAACAATACCATCACTATATAAAGCAGGTGAAAATCATTTATTAATCAATATATTGATAGGATATTTCTCAAATGATCCACACTTTGCTGAGATTATAAGGATGTACGTTTCAATTTTGATTTAATTATTCCATATTTCCATATCTCCAAGTGAAATTCTAGAATATGGTTGCTGAGGGGTTATATCTATTACATTATCACTCCCTCTCTATACATGTACAGTTAGCACTTCAGAAGGACAGCACAGCGCCAAGAGTATCTCTCTCATGTTCCATCTTACCACTTGATCTCAGCATGACTTTAAAACTGCTGCTTTAAAAGCCATAATTTGTAAGAGTATATATTTTATTTGGACATTGTCTCCTAATTTCTTTTACTTTCTTAATATTTCATATTCTGCAGTTATTGATGTAAATGTTGAGTATTGCTTCTTTAAAACTTCCTTATTAAAAGTTTATATTCTTTTCCATTTTTTTCTCCTTATGATGAAAATACTGCCTGTGGTATCAATAAAATAGTTAATCTGGCAGTGATGCAAAAACGTTGTAAGTGACTTAAAATTCACTTACAGTCTATTCAACTTAGATTGGGAAACTTCAGGTATTTATGCATGTATTTAAAATGTAACCACAAATTTAATTCCCTAGCATAAGACCATATATTAAGCAAGATGATAAATATGTTTTCCTGATTTTCTGTATTTTAGGGTTGTGTCTTGTAGTATTCACAGTCCTGATTTAAATCGCTTATGCTTTCAGTTTTTATTTATCTGAACTACCAAATCTAGAAAACAAACAGTGAAAGCAAGTATATGAAACACAGAGGAATTGTATCACTGATTAAATATGTAAAAATGTTTAATTTTGTGATTCTTCATTTGAGGCCACAAAACAAGAAAAGGAAACAATAAGGAAAGCAAGATCAAACAGAAATTTAAACAACAGAAGATGAAAAGCAGCACCTGTTAACTTTGGAGACACCATATCTGTTCAGATTGTTTTATTGGACCAACAAATTCAGAGTGCAATATTCTCATTTTTTGAGAGAGAGAAAAGACCAAAACAGCAAAATTAATTACCGTGATCTTGATCAGGAGCTTCCAAGTTGTAACCATAGCCTAGCAGGGTGCGAACTGCTTCCCTAAGGCTGTCTTTGTTTGACTTTTTTGTCCTATCATCCAAAAGTGCATAAGGTACAAGGCGAGGATTTCGTCGATTTTTCACATCCTGCATAAGTATGAAAAATCTATTCAATTTCAGAAACTGTGTTTTGTCTTCAAGACAAAATTGTGCTAAAGCAGCAGTGTAACAATTACTATTTATACCAACTGAACTCACAGAACTGCAAATTACAGCAAGGATTCAAAGAAGTTGCAATAGTCCAGAAACTAGTAACAACACTGAATTTACTAAAAAAGCAAGCGATACAAATAAATGAAACTCATACCTGTTTTCACTTTCCATCAAATTTACTTAATAGGATAACAATACAAACAACAAAGACAAGGGTAAATGCAAAGAGTTTGACTGAAAAGTCAACAGGATCACATTTTGTATGCTCTTTATGAAGCAGCTACCATACAAGAAGCCAGTACACAACTAAAGCTCAGAGACAGTACTGTACCGCAAATATGTAGGGTTTTTTGAATTACAGAACTAAAAAAGATATATAAAACCCCCAAAGAATAAACAACATATAAAGATATAAAAAAGAACACTCCTGCTAAAAAAAAAATACGTGCAATAGTTATAAATAATAAAATAGATAATAAACCTGTGCCTAACTATGTCAAATACTTAGAAGTATATTTTTCCAAAATAAAGGGGTTTGTAAGAATATGATTACTGTGATTAACGTGCAGAATTTTTGTAATGGGCAATTTAACATAACCTCTCCTCCAGGTGAAATTAATGACTTGGTAAGGTTTAATATTTGTATTTTAGGTTTATTAATAAAACACAGATTAGGCTTTCCTCTAGTTCAAAATTATCTTATTTGAAAGCATTAACTGCATTACTTATATGGTTAACATAATTTTTAGCAACTGCTAAAATTGTTCTTGTCTACATTTTCTTCTCACATCCTGTCAGCATTTGTTAGCAGTGAGCAAAACCATGCAAAGAATTCTCCATGTTCTTCCTAATATTTTATTTTAAAAAAAGTTGAAGACTGGTCATTTTAAAAAATATTTGCTCTTTGTGCTCTTGGGTATAAATACCAAAGATAATGAGAAGCTTTTGTGATTGGTAAGACTTATTAAGAAGTGCAAAACCAGTGTCTGTTATTTTAGAAAATAGTGCCTACGGTGAATGTATCTTACTTTTTTATAGCCTTATGGTTCTGCTGTTAAGACCTATGCAGGTTTTGTTTTGCCTTTGCAGTGGGAAGGACATCAAGAGGGCCAACACAAGGACCATTTTGGGGGGTACTTTCCATATTTATTCCAAACACTTAAATTGACATCTCCTTTTTCCCAGTATTTAAATTGGCAGATGTGGAAAAGGGGTGCTACCAAAACAGAATGTGCCAAACAGATGCTGAAGTGAATGTTATAAGGAATTATTGTTTGATATAAGAATATTTCCGTTAACATCGGAGATGAAACACTATGGGTTTAATTATTTGTCTTGGAAAGGACATACAAAGAGAAATACTTTTCTTTGGAAAAAAAAGACACCACAAACATCTATAAATAAGTGCCTATCAAAAAAGACAGGAAAAGACTGGAAAATGAAAACATGGGATTGAAAGAGTACAGGAGAAACATGGTAATAATGTAATGGGATTATCAGTTTTGTTATTTAAAGTGTCGTAGTAGCAACACTGAAGTTTATTATGATTATTTAACCCTTATCCCAAAAAGTCTGTGGATCTCGGCACTTCCACAAAGATTTCTGAGCAATTGCCTCAACAAATGCTACTGGTGAGCTCGCTGGCAGCACTGGCAGCAACTCAGCTCTGTGAGGTAACATTAGTTTTTACAAGGACAAGGTGCCTTTTCATATATCTTTAATGACAAAGTAAGTGACAAGCTTTCAACTTGTGATTTTTCCCATATGTCAGTATTTCCTCAGTCTGAATTCCCAGAGTGGTGCCTCTCACATTGCAGGACGAGGCAGTCTGAGAAGACCAATTCCTGACCAAATCGTGATTTCCCATGCTTTCTACAAAAATCTAAAAAAAGTAAGATCCTGACTTAAAAAGACCAAACTGTCTTGTATTTTGAGCAGAAGAGAAATCAGACTTGGTAACTGCTTCGCGGTCCTGACTAATTGTCCCAGGACAGGCAGTGCAGAACAATTTTCTTAAGATGATCTTCACACTGTGGGAAGAACTTTTTAGAATCCTGATTTTTACAACCAATTGTTAAAGCTGTGGGGTTTAAAATATTTTTTTTTTAGTATAAACTGTATTTCTTGCTTGGTAGGTCCTTCCACCACAACACACAATACAACATGAAGAAAAAGCAGGACATGGACTAAGCTAGGTGCATATGTGACAACGCATATAAACAAAATCTGAAAGTCAGGATCTTTGGCTGTGACCCACACAATCAGTGAGGAGACCCAAAAGAAGCGTGTTCAGGAAGATCAAGGGGTGGCTAACCTTGAAATTATTTTCACTTGCTTTCTGACCTCTAAGTTCCTCTCTCCCTTTCTGCCTTTTCCTTATAAAAAAGTTGGGATTCTCCTGCATACAAGACATCACAGTTTAAGGAATGTCAGTATTGTAAGTTCATGGATAAACTTATGCGAGTTCTGAGTATTTTCCATTTTATTGTGAAGATTTAGTAACAAATGCATTATTTTATAATCAGTGCTATTTTTCAATTGCTTCTTATGAAAAATTCCTTTAAAATACTCAAGCAAAAAAACCTCAGGTGGTTATGATAGGACAGAATATGAAAGTCCATGCTCAAAGCCCAAAAAAAGCATGTTAATTATTATTTTATTTGACTTACACCAAGGCTGTGTTGCTCCTTTGTCTGGCTCCATCTCCCTTACCTGTCTTTGACCATTCATCATTTCTCCAGTTCAGAGACCAACCTTCAGGCAACCACATTCACCCTTACAGGGGCACTGCCAAGTATTTTTCATCCTGATTTTGTTCTTCCTTTTCCACTTACTCTTGTTATTTAATATGTTATTTTCAGCAGAAATACGTATTTTTCCTACTTGTTTTGCTCCTTTTGCTCCTTTCATGGAGCAATAAGCTACTGTGAGGATGACCTACTAAAAAATACTTGTTTGTTCTCAGTGTCATCACACAATGCTGGGACCAGGATTTATTAGTTACCTTGTACCCCTTCTGCTGGCTGGCTGGCTCTGCAGCACCAGAACAAAAAGACTGGGTATAGTCATGCATGACGAGCAGCTGTCTCTTGTTAAATAAAAATCCTGAGAAGCAATTGTGGACTTAGGAGAAGAAAAAATCAGAAACTTGAAAGGCATTTTCCCCACTAGTTTATAACAGGAAAGAAATGGTTTGTACATGAACTACTTAACACCATCCCTTTAATTTTTCATATTATACACTCATGATGGCACAGACCTACTAGATCATCAAATCTACCTTACAGCTGCAGCACGACTGCTGTCTGTAACCCATTTCCCAGCAATTCATTCATCTACTTTCAAATCTGTGAGCTTCTTTCCCTTAGGAAACTATTTCATAGCTCTGGAAGAACTGGTTGAAGGATTACACAGCATAACATCACTTTATTACAGTATTGTAACATGTCACAGTCATAGGATGGGATGGTGAAATGTAGCCCATGACACAAAGCCATCGTGGCAGCAAGGACAACAGACAGCACTGTGCCAAGCCATGTGTGTCTGTCAGCTACATGAGCAGCATCTCTGCACCTTGCTGTCCTGCTCTCTCCTTTTGACTTTTAATGAATGCTATTTGTTATCTACACACTTGGAACTCAGTTGTCTGACTTCTCACCAAAATAGAATACACTTAATTGTTTGTAAAAATAATTGAATTAAGAGGAAATCAAGATGAACACCCCAAGAATGGCAGAGCCTACAAGACTTGCTACTGGTGGGAAAGGTCTCAAGGACATCATTCACCTGTTTAACCACACATGACTGCTGTAATTTGTCTGCCAAGAATAAGAGAGTGAAGTATACTGCAGGTCTTGTTGATCTGTACTCTGAAGGTCATGAGTATTCACTCCTGAGCTCTTGATGACCTCTGACTATCCTCTGATGAAAGCACAGCTATGACACTGTTCAGTGCACCACCACGTTACACTTCCAAAAGCAGTGCCCCACCACGTTACACTTCCAACAGCAGTGCTCCACTCAGCACACAAAAGTCTTCAGTAAGTTTGGACGAATCAGACCCGACAAAATATTTGGATGTTTAAAGCAGATGCACCCAAGGCTGCAAAACCCCTGATTAAATGGCTTTCCAACTCCAAATGTGATCAGCTTCATAGGCACTTAAGCTTTTTACTTCTTGATTCTCCAGGTTCCTCTTTCCATGCCTTTGTCTTGGTAAAGAAGAAAATTCAGCACTGGCCATATACTGAATTCCAGTCAAGACCTAGAGCAGAAGCATTTCTCTAAGGCTCTTTCAGAGCACAACCTGGCACTCAAAACCAGAGCCTGAGTCACACTGACCGCTTAAAACATCTCCAAAAACCTAACTAGGGACTACCGTTTTATTTTAAAACTTCGCAAGTCTAAGTGATAGTGATAACAAACTCTTGGCCATCAAAATAGATTTAGACACCTAATTCCTATTTGTCCAGTTAGGTGTCTTTGTAGATATAGGTGTCAAATTTTAAAACACTCATGGAAAAATGTATAATTCACAGTTCAGTAATCAAAGGACTATCAGGTTCAAAACTATATATTCATCTTCCATAAATTATCTCACACCAGACTATAAATTGCAGTAAGTGAGTGCAGATTTAATTTGTATGCCCAGCGAGCAGAGCATTTATTTTTTCTTTTTTAAACCAAAGCTGCGGCCTGGTGCAACTCCACTGCCTTTAGGGAACCATAATAAAAGTAATGCTTGACTACCATCACATCAGCCTCCTCAAAAGCAGCAACTTCCCTATCAACAGGCACACCAAAACATACACAGTATATAAACGCACTGTGTAAAGGAGAAAAACCTTTTTAATTTATTGCCACCCATTCCCACTACATCTTTTGCTTATCATTCCCAATCCAGTAACACTGAAAAAGTCTTTGATAGCATCGCTTAGCTGCCTTTCTTACTTAATACCTCACTAGTTTAGAAAATACATAATTTAACTGCAAATTCACTCCAATAAATATGGCAAAATTATTTGTGGGTTTTTATTTCCAAAGATATAGAGGTACACTGGGTAGGTTAAATTGTCTTCAAGACTGAAGAAACTTTTTCTTACATATGAGTTGTGGGTTTAAATTGCTAGTTAGGAACATAATTAGCTAAGAGATTTGTTTGATGCCAGAAACTTCTTAACTTCACCTTTACCAATAAATTCTGTTGCAAAACTAAATTTAATTTTGGGGTATGTCAGGGTTCTATCAAAGCAGTAACTATTTCCCAATTCTCATTCATTTTCAATCTCCTGACTGGCAAGGCCCTATGTTGAAAATGTTTGGCATCTGGGAGACTGGAAAATACGGGAGTCATGGTGTAAATTATTGAGTGCATTATTTAATATATCAGAAATATTTCCTTTGAGCATCTCAAGACATACTGACTGTCATTCTAGAAATGAATTGTGCACTGCCTCCATAAACACAGGATTGAAATCATGAGGTTAAGGTGAATGAACCTGCTCCCTCTGCCTGACACCAGCAAGCCACCACTTCCAATGCTGCTCATCATTAATATGCTATCAGAAATGTTAACTTTACAAATTACCAAGAAGAGAGCTTTATAGTAGGATGCTACAATGGACAATGCTGAAATGCTAAGCAGCATATATTTTGTCACTTAAATGTATTTTGTCAGTATGCGTTAAAGTGAATTTAAGTGCCTAACATATATATAAAGCCAGATTTACTTCTTTTTTATACAAAAGCTTTGCAAAATAGAATGAATTTTGGTCTTGTAGGAAAAAAAAAGAAACAACAAAATTTAAAATGCACTGAACTGAAATGCATAACTTGAATTTTTGTCAAAAACAAAAATACTGTTTGTAGGCAGAAGCATATACCTACCAAACAGTTGTTTCTCATTTTTGCAAAAATAATGATCCCTTATGCTATTTTTTTCTACAAGGGGTGAATTTTCCTAAAATGTCACTGTGATATGCTTCCACACATTTATTAACAGAAGTAAAGACACTTTTCTCTATATAAAATTCACAAATAAACACAATAAAAAATACAACTCCTAGTTGTATAGATATAGTAGTTGTCTTGAAAAATAATAAATTATGCTTATTGTATATCTGATTGATTTTTTTTAAAAGAAAACAAAGACCCTGAGTTTCACTGCTAACAATCCACTGTGCTTAATTTTAGTCCCCTCCCTCATAACGCATTGTGATCCCTACCACATCATGTTCCCAGTCACTGAAACAAACCCACTAAAGCAGCACTGGAGAGACTGGACTTAACTATGCTTCGTTAAACAGGGCCTCTGCCAGAAACATAACACATTAGCAAAGTGATTACTAGAAGTTTACATTCTGATTTTCCTGGATAAACAAAATTATTCAATTCCCAGGACTGTAAACATTTAAATGATTCCCCTACTGAAAGTCAATGTTTACGTTTCCTAAAATACTAGAGCACATTAGCTTCCTGCATGCAATTTTCTCACCCTGAGATCTAGATAGCATACATACACCATCAATTTTTTAATACCGCTTGTAAAAGAAGAGTCTCATACTGCTAGGAGATTTACCAGGATTGCTTTAATTATGTATTTTTGCTTTCTTTGACCGACAGACTTGCATTCATTATCTGCTTCTTCCTGGTTTTGTACCCCCATTATTCCCATTTAACAGTGAAATATCTCAATAGACAAGTGCTTCTTCAAGTGCCTGAAGCCAGCACTTACCTGCTGGATACCGTATGTCCAGCCTTGCCTGATACGGTCCCGTGCCCACACATTGTGTGCGTTCTCTGCCAGTTTATCCACCATAGCCTCTTGAGAGGGGGTCAGCTTAATGAAACTCAGATCCATGGGAGCTGGCTTATATCCACTCAACAACTGGTAGCTGCCAAAAAACACAGTACTTTTCAGTAGGAAAAAAATTAATAGAAACCACAAAGAAGTTACAATTATGCAATATATCTATATAAATAATCTGTCTTTGAACATAAAGAATAGTAATGCACTGATACTTGATTTTGTTTCAAGCTAATTGTAGGCTGATGGGATGAAGTGGCTGGCAATGAAACCTACACAAAAGGGTCAGGACCAAAAATTGGTTTTAAAGTACTTTAGTACTTTGACATATTTAAAATATTAGATTAAGTTGTTGCTTATCTAAATACTTATATGAATGCTATAATAGTTACCTCTGAGCACTCCACTTATTAAATTCTATCTACCCCCTACTCAAGCAAGAAAATATATTCTTCCTATAATATATAGGGATGTAAGAGCCAGAGTATGTCAAGTAGCTTACTTGAGATCATGTATGAAGTCTGTCTAATAAAAGTTTGTCTTTATAATACTTCATACTTTAACTGTCCTTCAAATCACAGCAAATGTTTAAAATTTAAGCATGGCTTCAGAAGAGAAAGACAGCTTCCTCACTGGTTTTAGGCCCCAGGAGAGGCCAAGTCGGGGCTGGCGGATGTGCCCTGAATATCCCTGAGCATTTCTCCTCGAGCACACTGACAAAATAAAGAGCTATTTTGGTCATAACAAAAGGGGTCTGTGGAAAATAAACAACAACATTCTCTCGCTGAAATTATACATGCTGAAGTGTTTAAAGAATGGCTAGTTTAAATAATTGTCCAATTATTTTCTAAACAAGTTTGGCACTTTCTTGTATTTTCTTTATTTGAACTGACTCACAAAATGAAATCCAGAAAAAGAAACAGCACTCATCACCATTTATATTCTAAAATATTCAAATACTTTGCAAAACTTAATTAATTCTCTTCTGTGATGACTATTCCAAAACCCATTTAAACAAATTATTGCTTGAAAACAGTAATTGAAAGCAAGCAAGTATTTAAGAGGGATTATAATCTATAAACATGAGCCGGGACCTTCAAAATTACCACAATAAAAAAAAAAAGTTTAAGTCTGAAAACAACAATTCAAGGACATCAGTCCAAAATCAACTGTTCACATAGTTACCAATCAGCACATTTCTATTACAGAATTAAGCAAGTTGTGCTGCAACTTTGCATGTGCTTTCTAACTGCCCTCACGGTGACATCTCCTCATGTTTCTGGAACACCGTTTCAGTTAGACCGGTAAAACCAGTCAGTAATGGAAATGGTGAATCACACAGAATTAACACATTTGTCAGGCTTCCTACTGCATCCTTTCCCATCACACTTCCCCATATGAGTGTTACACTGTGCACACACAACCTATGATAGCCACAGCTATTTTGAGATAAAAGTAGGGTCAAAGAACCAGGTATCGCAAAGGATGCTCACAATTTTGTCACAGAGGACACATATACCTTATTTCAGGATGCAAATGAATACTCATTAAGTTTTCACATACTGAAACTGTGACCTTTACCTTTCACATATTATAATCCTCATATATCCCACTGAATTTTAAGCCAGAGAAACTTAAAAACCATGGGCTTCAATGTATGTTGGACCGTAGGGCTGTCTATATGTATATCACCAGGCACATCTCCATTACTTTCAATGTTTCAGCTTTAAAGTTCCCAAATTCCTCATTCCCAAACTGGTACTCAGAAAGAAGCCAGGACCCCTTGGCCGGGTCACAGGAGTTCAGAACCACTACCCCACACCGACCTGAGTGCAGCCTCACCAGCGCTGGGGACCAGTAACTCAGGCAGCTACATCAGTTGCCTCTACTTCAAGACAGTCATTCTCAGACTTCCAAAATAGCCACTTTTAAATATTTGTAGCACAGAAAAATATATTGACAAGTTTGCTGTAAAAATTCTTTATCAAGCTTCCACGGTACATGCCAGATGTAAAAGAACTACGTAACAGTGAAGGCCAGACATTTCAATGAATCACAGAGAACCTAATCTTTGTCTACACATCAAATTGTAAATGTCTAAAAGAAAAGCTATGACAATGTGCGCAAATTTCTGAAAATTCATATGCACACCTGCATACTCAGGCACCAATAAAACTAGCAATATAAATATCAAATTGCTCAAATGCAGTTCTCTTAACTCATACTGTCTAAGAAAAATATCCATTTGAATTTCAACTTACTTCTTTGGAAGTTTCATTTTTTTCACCTTTTCTTCAGCATGTTCATCAGCAATTCCAACATGGCAGCCTAGTGCCAGCAGGGTTCTAGGACACAGAAATCAGAGATAAATTACTGCCAATGTTTCTGTATTAAGAGTTGCTGCTGGGTACATAAACAACACTTTTCAACAAATGAGACCTATGGGAATGACAACAATATAATACACAAAGATCAACACCAGCCTTTTGACACACATCATAAGCTTTCTGATAGTGTTAAGAAAATGCCACGAGATGTTCCTAAAAATTTTAGTAAATATATGAGTGGACTACTTCAAAATGGAATTATTATACAGGCTATTTCCTCTACATGAGGCATCAGCTGAAAGATTTCCTGCCCTTGAAATATACATTTCTGCTTTATATACTTATTCATACTGCTTATGTACTCACTCATACTGCTTTATATCAAAATCTTTTTATGTAATGTTATTTACTTCAAAGCTGATGGAAGGAGAAAAGGCAGGGAATGTCAGTTGTTATCCTTACAATGTGTCAGAGTTACTTGAAGATTTTAATTGGATTTGAATTTTGTTAGGACATGCTACTGAAGAGAGGACCGACAGCAGTTCCTGTCAAACAACAGGCATGCTCTGCATAACCTTACAACAGGGGTAACAGTATTCATGCCTTAGATCTGCACTATCCAGCAGTATACATCTTAAATCTAATGCATCTCCGTGATTCAATCTGCAACTCATCAATTATTTGTTTCTGCACCTACATTCAATACTGGGTTATCACGTCTTAGTTTCTTTAGCCTAGTGCATTACTAAAAGATTAACACTGAAATGAAAATAAATCCTGGTTTTTATTCGTTCTTGTCCCCAGATAAGACAATATTTTCTAGTCTTGCTCTAACTGTATTTACTGCTCTTGAACTAACTGGGGAAAAAAAAAAAGCAGAAGTATTGCTCCAGCAGTATTTCTCATGGTAAATGAGCTGTATGTTTCAAGGAGGCCCTTGCAGCATATTTTTAGTGCTAGGTACATGAAATATATCCTACTGTTATGGTCTGTGAACCCGGATTTAAAATCAGATGGTAACAAGAAAATCAACATGCAATGGCCACTTCCTGCAAAACACACCATCTGCCAAGAATACTCCATGCAGCTAAATCTCAATTGGCATAAATCGCACTCGATTCCTCTGCAGCTATCACCAGCGCAAGTCAGAGAACATATGTAGCAGTGGAAAGCAGTGCAGAGGAGCTAACCCCTCCTAACCCAATATTTGTTGTAATGTAAGACAGGAATTTGAACCCTACATCATCTCCACCCAGACTCAGCAAATTCAAATCAGAGTCACAGCAAGATAAAAAGGCAAGCAGAGATCAAGAGTTAGATTTTAATTGCACTCCCATTTGCTTTTCAGGCAGACTCATCTATGCTGGTAGAACTTGAGACCCCTAAAGCACTTCAAAGCTAAACAAGAAAACTAGAAGTGGCTGAATGCAGTCCTCGGCACCATAATGATACACACAATTATCACACACAACTGAGTAAACAGCTAGAAATGGGAAAGTCAGTCACAAAATAGCAGCATCAAAAAAATACAAGATGAAACTACAAAACATATAAAAGTATGTGTGAAAACAATATAAGCAAACATACTTTACTCCCATGACATTTTCAGAGGTAACTCATTCCTGAATCTTGGCATTTCATATAGTATATCATTTTTATAGTTCGTAAAAGCATTTATTAATACTGAAAACTATACAGAGACCTCAATATATTGAAAAGAAATGTTGTGCCAGATAATACGACTCAGAACTTCCTTGCTTTCTGCCTCTCTCATCTAGTATAGCTGGCAGCAAAACTGGCAACAAACCAATCACAGCAAGAGTTACTCTTGATGTCTTCCAACTACTTGGAGCATGCAGAACATAGTTTGATGCAAATTGTAAGGAATATAGCATATAGCTGACTAGAGGAAGTTTTAACATTTCTTTCCCTTTTCCTCATTCTCCTCCATTGAGGTTGACCAATAGTAGACTAGGAACATCTAGCAGAGAACTAGTCACAGTTGCTTACAATTCAAGTCATCACAGTACGGATCATCTCAAATGGATTAGTGCACTGATTTTTCCACCTTTGCAAGCTTGCAGAAATGAACTGAGTGAGACACTCATAATCTAGTCCCTGAACAGGTGTTTATGTGATAAATATGATATTGCAAAAATAGAACTGTTTACTTCAGAAAACAAAGACTAATACAACAATGAAATAAAGACTGAGCTCAGCAAGCATACAAATTTTGAAATCCACAAAAAGACTGAATGCTTTATGTCTTGGACACTATCCATTTAATGAAAAGGCTCTCTCTAGAATAAGTACTAAAAATACTAGATTAAAAGTAATCCGTAATTGATATGTTTATGCAACCAAATTATTTTTTGTTTTGTCAGATTTAGAAAAAGCACTGGGTCCTGAACCAGTAATCATGTAAGGACTAATAAAATTTGTTTAATATTTAGTGAAACATTACGAGTGTGCATTTAATTCTGATAGCATGATTTTTAGAATGCTCAAGTCCTATTATATAGATTATTCTAGCAAAAAATCCAACTGTTAATGACATCATCTTTTGTAGTTTCATAAATTGGAAAGGAAGAAGCCATTCTGGATTCTTAGCACACTGTTGTGTTGGCAGGGATCTCAAAAGCTTTCCTTAAAATTCTAGTATCTACCTGAAGACCAATATGAGCTTATTTTCTTGCCTCCAGTGGAGTTTTATTTATCTCTGAATGCTTTATCTCTAGATAGTGCCAAAAATTGTTTAACACTTAGGGTAACAAATTTGTTGTTCATTGTGTAATTTACGTGGTGTGGGAATGGTGGATCAGCCAGCAGCACAGAGAAGCTGACCAGAGAAGTCATTATGAGAAATTCTGGGAGTGCCATACCTAGTTTTCTATCATGAGGACATAAAGTCCTTATATTATGAGTGTAAACACTATATTGCAGTTTACATGCATTTTTTAGTAATACAGTAAAAATATTTCCAGAAAAGTAATACCACATCCAGTCACTGTTTCTTAACACTCTGAACAGAAAAAAGCAGCTATATTTTAACAAGAAAAAAAAAAAGAAAGAACAGATTTCAGTGGACTGCAGACAGCAGTGACTGGAGAACCACATATGCCACTGGCCATTTATCAGTTTGAGAAATATTTTAATGTGTTGGCTACATGATGCTACATACAGAAGAAATTACACTAATAGATTCTCAACGCACTCACAGCGAAGAACTTTTCATATTATTACCCTCACCTACATGTCAAATTGTAATTAGTATGCTGAATTATAATTCTGGAAACTGCAACTCTTGAGGAAGCTCTCACTATACGCTTTCGAAGTTCTAGCAACTTACTTCAGCGTTTCAAGTGACATTTGCAAGTTGTAATTTCTTTCCTGTTCCGGCAATTTTGAGAACTCCACTAAGCATGGGTGTTGTCTTTTGTTGTCATCTCTAACCTGAAAAGACAGTTAAGAACTAAGTTTAATGTGTCTTAAAAACCTGAAGAAATTTAAAAACAGTTCAAACCAGAAAGTCCTTAAAGTTGACCCTCTCAGAATCACTCAAACTGAACAACACTTCGAAACAGCAAGTATTCTATATTCAGAGAGCCTGTGCATTCTGTTCAGGTAAGGCAGAATTTTCATTTGCAAATGAACTTCAGATTTGCAGATCTCAAGTGGAATAAATGTTAATTTGTACATTTCATGATACAGATGTTCACAACAAATAGGCAAAGTTCAAGAATAGTGCAATCTATGTGATGTTTTGACATACAGGCATCAAATAACAACTCATCTCTAGCACTATGTTTGAAAAATTATGCATCCAGACTGAAGAGCTTACACTATGAAAATATTGATAGAAAGGATAGATCTCAGCCAACAAAGTCTACAAAGATTACATCTGGCTAGAAGGCTGGATAAAAAGCATTAGTTTGAAAAATATTACCTAAAACATCCCAATGAAAACGTTAGCCTCTGCTCAGTTGAGACTACATCTTTACCCACATATTAAAACACTTTTGAGTGCATGTTTCATGGACCATAAGCTCACCATTTTTATTAATCTTCAAAGCTGCAAAGTGAAAGTTATTGAAAAATAACATCATTGACCACTTTTGATCAATCAACACTCCATTTTCCAGGAGAATTATCTAATAGTTGATGTTAAGAAGCCTAATCGTTATACTTTTTCCTAACTGATCTCTACTCGTTTGGTGAATATAGAATGGCTTTTATACTATTCTAGCTGAAAAAAGCCCAAGGCAGGAATTCTCAGTGAAGGGGTACCACTGAACTGCATATAACCCATTCTCTGTAGCTTGAGCAGTTGTTCATACACAGCATCACATCTGTGTTTAAAAAGGGTAAGAAAGTCAGCAGCATATAAATTGGCATGACATTTCATTTTTGCCAGTTCTGTGTTTTTTTTCTATAACAGTAACTAAACTGTAAATAAACCACAGTAGTAATATAATCTCATGAAAAAAAACCTAAATTTTTCCATAACATTTCTGAGTAACACATTTTTGCATTTTGATGTGAGCATATAATAATTATGAAACTGAACAGCAGTCATCTGTTTATGTGTTGGACTGAAAAATATTTACAATCTCCACAGGATATTTGTCTGCATTTGATGGGATTAATGTTCTTTGGACAGGTAATAAAAGCAATTCAACTGATAAGCTACTTGATCAGACCCATTAGCAGCTGAGAAACATCTTTCAGCAGACACTGAACAGGTTTATTTGCAAATTTTTAAGGCCTATGGCAATGAAGATTCAGTACAGTCTCCAATAAGAAGGACTGGTTCAGATCCATGTACAGCTACTTTAAATCTTGGACATCAGGTGTTTTCCTCAGAATTGCAATCTTAATTGAATTTCCCCCTGAAGAAAAAATACATTTGTTGTAGGTTGCCTTCCTGCTCCCCTCCCTTTTTTTTTTTCTTCTGAGCACAGTATAAAAATCTACTGCTTTGCAAATACCTCATAGAAGTGGCAGAACCCATGACACCTATCAATCCTTAGTTTTTGTGGCTAGTTTTAAACATACAGCGAAATTTAATAGAAACAAAGATATGGAGATGAATCTGATGATTTTAAGTTAAACACCTAAATACCACTCATATTCAGATTTATAATGAAACAAGTTAACAACATGAGCTTGTTATTTTGCCTTGTTTCATGTACAAAAAGCAGCACTGCATGCAATAGTGGGTATTGCTTTGGTCATACTGCACACAGATCTCATGCAACAGGTAAGTAGGAGGGAATATAAAATGCAACCTACAACAGGTTTCTTGAATAATCTGGAGAGACATTTAATCTGCAGATTTTCTGTCTTTTAGACTTCAAACTTTTTGACACTGTGAAAAAAACCACCACCTTTTCAGAAAAGCTAGCTACTTATGTAATGCATCTTGCTCTGAATTAAAAAGACCAAATCTAACTAAGATTAGAGAACATGTATGTGTGCGTCTAAACAAGCTCATTTCTGTTTCAGTATTCAGTAACTGCATTCACAACTGCAGTGCATCAGTTCAGAAAACAAGAAGTGCCAACAGTGGCTTAAACTGATTAAATCATCTGTGAGAAACCAGTATGATAAAGGAGGGAACCTCCAGCAGATGAGCAGCTTATCCTTGGCCACATTCCCAAAGTGAGCACATCCCACCACAGAACACCACAGCTAGAGAAATACAGCTAAATAACTTAAAAGATTTCACACCCGGTTTCATTCTGAATATAACTACAACATGTATTGCTGCTTAACTTGAGATTTACCAGATACAGTTCAAATTAAAATAGTGTTCAACTGTACAGTTAGATTCTTGATGGTAAGTGACAGCAGACTAAAATTTCCTGCAGATTGCTTCACAGTTGGTATGATTATACCACAATTAAAACGTTTTAACACATTACCTGAACTGGAGCTTTGTGTTTGGTTCTGTGGGGAAAGCAACAACATCACAAATCCAGAGATATTCTCTGCTAATGAAATCTTTTTTAAGTGCTGCCATATCTACACCAAATATAATACCTATGTCCAGTTACATTAAATTTGTAATGTGAACTCCTCAGAAGACCAAAACATTTTTAACAACAAAAATAGAATATAAACATGATTCTATACATGCATACACATTTTTAAATTTACATCTAGTATCTACTGGATGTTTCTATAAACTCTTCACAGCAAGAGTTCATAAGCAAGACCATTTGGGATCCAAATAACTACCTTGTATGCTTTTTATAATTGATTTAAAATAATAAACAGATAGCTATGTGGAGGACCTAATACAGACATGAGCCTGAAGAAGTGGGGAGGGAAAAAAAAAAAGGAGAAAAGCTGATTTAATGGAATTTCCTACAAGCAATATTTATTTTTCATAAAACAAAGTGAAAACACACTGTGTGCTCTCTGTGCTGTCAGTTAGAATGGATGAAAATGTCAGCACCAAACAACTCCAATACCAGAATTTTGGTTCAGAAGTACACAAGCACTGTTGGTTTCCACCTGCTTCTGGTGGAAAGTTTTTACTTTTTACAAGTTTTGAAGGATGGAAAAATAATGCTGTCCCATTAGCACACTGAAACCAATGTGCTAAATAGTACTAGGCAATTAACAGAAAATTAAGTTGGAAGGTACATACTGGTCCATACTGCCACCCAAGTTCAATCTTGTTCATAACCCAAAGTTCATGGATGTTTTCTGCTAATTTTTCTCTAATCCTTTCCAAGTGGGGAGGCAAAACAATCTAGAGAGAGAAGAGAGAGAGGCTGTTACAAACACACTGCTTCACAGCACCACCCAAACTCTTGTAAAAGACAAACTCTGTACAAACCAGATCTCCCAACTAAACCTGAACTATCATTCAGGCCTTAGATCAAGAGAAATACTTTAACTTGTGCACTTACAAGCTCCAGAGTTTAACCAGCAAAGGAAAGCTGTCTTAAATCCAGCACCTCTAATAGCACAGAATACTTTCCTGGCAGCTGCCTAGAAACTGCTTAAACCAATACTATTTCTCAGCTAAAAAAATGCTAAAAATCTCAACCAAGGTAATGTTGTGAAAAACACTTCAGACAAATAGAAATATTTGAGAAGGGAGAGGGGGAAGAGAGGGGGAAGAGAGGGGG